>NW_007378006.1:14507-19729 GCF_000475195.1 Diaphorina citri | reverse complement strand
TCCGAGAACAAACCTAATCCCTTCAGGATGAAATCCGCCACGCCGCCCCGGGCGGCGGGAATCGAACCCGCGGCCTAGCGCTTACAAGGCAGGCGTGCTACCTTCCAAGGTAACTTGGGCTGGCTTACCTTGGTTCGTCCGTTGATAACAAAGTCTCCCATTCGACCATTATTGACCATCCTGTTGGCTCGCATGATAATCGCGTCCACTTCGGATATAAGTCTCCCGATATTTGAACAATACGTTTCCCGTCCATCTATCCAAGTGATTTGATCGCCGCGAATTGTCTTCAGGTCTTGCTTGTTGGTAGATTTGTTGCTGACTAGTTGTCCGTCCTTGAACACGCCGCTATGGTACATGCCCAGCACTTCGTGTAACACAGCCATACCTGAGGAGAGATGGTGAGGAAGAAACATTTCAGAGCCATTGCGGTTGCATTGGAAGTGTAGTCGTGCAACTTTTATCCATTTTTTTTGTTTTTTTTTTTTTTTTTTTTTTTTTTTTTTTTTTTTTTTTTTTTTAAGAGGTTTGACAGAGGGAACTTTAACTGCTATGGTCTTATCGTCCCGAAATCGAGGAGAGAAGGAAGACAGGATAGGAGAAAGCCAGCCGTTCCGAGAACGAACATTATCCCATCAGGATAAAATCCGCCCCGGGCGGGAATCGAACCCGCGGCCTAGCGCTTACAAGGCAGACGCACTACCAACTAAGCTAACTAGGCTGGCAACGGTCTTCACTTGACTAAAAACACAACTTCATTGGTGGAAAGGAGTCGACATTTTTCAGCACCTCAACATTTAGTCAAGTGAGGACTTATTTTTTTATTTTTAGTATTTGATACAACTTTCAAACAAATAAAGCGATTACAAAAATAGTAAAGTTAGACATTTAGGTATTTTCAACTTTTTTAAAAAGTACAACACGATCGAGCTGTAATGTACAGCTGTGGTAGGAATTGTATTGCTTGGATAGGTAGTGAATTAGAATAACTTTTCTCTATTGCATATACGTAAATTTTACACCAAATATTTACATGGAGTTACACACAAACCTGCCTCTTTTCAGGTATTCATTTTCATCTTACTGCCAATACGAGTACATTGTACCTACACAAAATACAACCATTTGATTGTCATGGCATTTTTGGATTATCTAAACTCGACACACAGGTATATTAGAATGAAGGTTTATGCCACCTGACGACAGGTACGACCGATTAAGTCTACCTGATAGTGTGTGTGCCCATCAGGTATCAGGTAGGCCGACAAGCGTACCTGATGAGGTGTATCTATCAGGTCTACCTGATAGTGAGTGGCAGGCCCAAGTCTATTCGCAATCTAAACAAGATTATATCAGATAGTTCCAGGCCAACTCTGCTGTTTTAAAGCTCAAGGAATTTTTAATTGTGTTTAGCACATTTAAATCTTGTCACAAATATTGTTCCCCGATTATTACACCTAGATGAACTTTATGACTTGACTTGGACTCGAACCACCAACCTTCAGATCCAAAGTCCAACGCGTTCACAACTGCACCACTGAGGTTGGTTTTAAAGCTTATATGAGATAGTTACAATCCTGATAGACCACGGATCGTGTGGCGAGTGCTTTTGGCATCCTCTGGCGCCGCTGGTGAGAAAGCGGTGGGGGCATATGGTCGCCCTCCTGCAAGTGCCAGTCTATCAGGATTGTAACTATCTCATATAAGCTTTAAAACCAACCTCAGTGGTGCAGTTGTTAATGCATTGGACTTTGGATCTGAAGGTTGGTGGTTCGAGTCCAAGTCAAGTCATGAAATTCATCTAGGTGTAATAATGGGGGAACGATATTATTTGTGACAAGCATTTAAATGTGCTAAACACAATTGAAAATTCCTTAAGCTTCAAAACAGCAGAGTTGGCCTGGAACTATCTGATATAATCTTGTTTAGATTGCGAATAGACTTGGGCCTGCTACTCACTATCAGGTAGACATGATAGGTACACCTCATCAGGTACGCTTGTCAGGCCTACCTGATGGGCGCACACACACTATCAGGTAGACTTAATCGGTCGTACCTGTTGTCAGGTGGCATAGACCTTCATTCTAATATACCTGTGTGTCGAGTTTACATAATCCAAAAATGCCATGACAATCAAATGGTTGTATTTTGTGTAGGTACAATGTACTAGTATTGGCAGTAAGATGAAAATGAATACCTGAAAAAGAGGCAGGTTTGTGTGTAACTCCATGTAAATATTTGGTGTAAAATTTACGTACGAGTATATGCAATAGAGAAAAGTTATTCTAATTCACTACCTATCCAAGCAATATAATTCCTACCACAGCTGTACATTACAGCTCGATCGTGTTGTACTTTTTAAAAAAGTTGAAAATACCTAAATGTCTAACTTTACTATTTTTGTAATGGCTTTATTTTTTTGAAAGGTGTATCAAATACTAAAAATAAGAAATAAGTCCTCACTTGACTAAATGTTGAGGTGCTGAAAAATGTTGACTCCTTTCCACGTTCCACCAATGAAGTTGTGTTTTTAGTCAAGTGAAGACCGTTTTCAAAATTTATAGTTATAGTTGTAACGAAAACAGAGCAGAGTTGTATTTCCCTTCCGGAAACTGAGACGATTCCCCCTTTTCTGAAGCTCAATTTCCCCTCTTTTAAGGGAAAATAAGGGAATTGGGTTAACCACTAGGTGGCGTGGTAGCGCCTGTACTAAACCATTGGAAATCCAAGATGGTGCATTCTTGGTTGCCCAGATGATCACCCATCCGGATATTAACAACGCGCGACGTTGCTTAACTTCAGAGACCCCTTGGGAATTGGTGTATTCAACGTGATATCGTCGATTTGTGGACGAATTTGTAGATTTACTCATATTCTGCTCTGTTTTCGAGTGGAATAATGGGATGGAGATTCTAAAAAGCTACTCTCTAGCTAGATTCTAGTGTTATAGAAAGAATGTAATATTTTTTACTAACAATTATTTTTGTTTACTTTTTTTTGTCTGACAGATTTTATGTACTATTTTTCTAGTGTTAAGTCCCACTTGAAGAGGTTATTGACCTCTAAGGCTATTGACCTATGAGGTTACTGACCTCTAAGGTCATTGACCTGAATTATTTTTGTTTACTTTTTTTTGTCTGACAGATTTTATGTACTATTTTTCTAGTGTTAAGTCCCACTTGAAGAGGTTATTGACCTCGAAGGCTATTGACCTATGAGGTTACTGACCTCTAAGGTCATTGACCTTTAATGTTATTCACATGTAAGGTTAATAAGGTTATTGACGTTTAATGATATTGACTTTTAGTGTTATTAACCTCTAAGGCTATTAACCTCTTAGGTTATTTACCTCTAAGGCTTTTTATCTATGAGGTCATTGACTTCTAAGGTTATTGACGTTTAATATTGACCTTAAAGGCTATTAAACTGTGAGGTCATTGACCTCTAAAGCTATTAAACTGTGAGGTTATTGACCTCTAAGGCTATTAACCTATAAGGTTATTAATCTCTAAGCTTATTGACCTCTAAGATTATTATCCTATGAGGTTATTGACCTCTAAGGCTATTAACCTATGAGGTTATTGACCTGTAAGGCTATTTGTCTATGAGGTTATTGACCTCTAAGGCTATTAACCTTGAGGGTTATTGACCTCTAAGGCTATTGACCCATGAGGTTAACGAGGTGAATCTATGTTGTCGAGGGAGAGTACTTTCAGTCGACGTCGATCAACGGGGTCGACTATGTGTGGAAACAGCTTACCAAACATCTTTTTACTTTCCTTATCCTATAGGAAGGAAAGTAATGTAATCGGTTCAAAATTTCGATGGTCAGTTTTTAGTGCCAAAACACTTTTTGAGGTCCCTTGAGCTTAAATCCAAAGTTTCAGCCATTGGTCCGTGTGTGTCTGTCTGTCTGTAAACAAAATATCTCGAGAACGGTAAGACCTAGAGACTTGAAATTTTGTATTGTAGCTGTCAAATGTGACAAGGATGCGACACGAAACGTTTGGTTAAAATAGGTGCTGCGGTTGGCGGTGTTTTGACCGCTTTTTGGCGGTTTTCAGCTATATCGACTAAACGGTTAGGGATATTGTAAATGTTACAACAGAGCACCCTAATAAGCACCATTCAATAGGATAAGGAAAGTCGTGTGATGTTCACACCAGATTTTTTTTTCAAGTATTTTTGTGATAGTTTCTACTTGGTGACACATTTGTATATTTGTATTTCTATTCTCCCATTCTATTTCACAGTTTCAATTTTTCAGGAAATGGATAATTTGACAAAAACATCCCGCTACCTGTTGGACTTCAGGGAAAATGTCAACACAGAAGAAGACGACCGCTCCGATGATCCAGACGAGGACTCTGTGAGTGTCGAGTGTTTTCAAAGCATGTCCGATGATTGTCTCGTCAACATGAAACACTGTCGGGATATGAATATTCTGTGTGACGCTCAATTTGAAGTGGACGGACGAATCATTCGAGCACACAAAATTATTCTTGCCTCAAGAAGTCAAAATATATCTGCCTTTTTGGTTCTCCTTATCAAGTTGACCCACAGAACTTATATATAATGACTGCTGAAACCCTCCAAGAGATTATTATCCTTTCGAAAAATTGACACTGGTCCAATGGAAACTGAACACTAGACCTTTGATGGTAGAGAATGCGCCATCTTGGATTTCGAATGGTTTAGCCAGTGAACTCTACCATTGTTTAGTGGAGTTCACTGGGTTTTAACACAGGCGCTACCACGCCACCTAGTGGTTGAACTAATTCCCTTATTTTCATTTAAAAGAGGGGAAATTGAGCTTCAGAAAAGGGGAAATCGTCTCAGTTTCCGGAAGGGAAATACAACTCTGCTCTGTTTTCGTTACAACTACAACTATAAACTTTGAAAACGGTCTTCTTTTTTTTTTTGACAGAGGGAACTGTAACTGCTATGGTCTTATCGTCCCGAAATCGAAGAGAGAAGGAAGATAGGATAGGAGAAAGCCAGCCGTTCCGAGAACGAACATTATCCCATCAGGATAAAATCCGCCCCGGGCGGGAATCGAACCCGCGGCCTAGCGCTTACAAGGCAGACGCACTACCAACTAAGCTAACTAGGCTGACTGGGGGACCTTAAACAGCCTGAAATTTCCCTTGCTACAGAAATGGTTTCAGGCCCCCTTGATGAACCTAGGCCTGATGACCCCCTCCCCTCTGGAAGCCCCTGGA
>NW_007378006.1:4649-13042 GCF_000475195.1 Diaphorina citri | reverse complement strand
GACAGTTCGGCCATGTTCCCCGTGATGGCATAGATGTGCTCCTTACTCACCACACAGCTCAGGTGGGACCTGGCAATGTGTCTAATATACACCTAACCAATACACTTACCTTTCCTGTGGTGCATACTGATGGAGCGTGTGGTGTTTGTACTCCTGCGACAGTTCGGCCATGTTCCCCGTGATGGCATAGATGTGCTCCTTACTCACCACACAGCTCAGGTGGGACCTGGCAATGTGGAGACCGCAGGTTCCTATCCGCCACTCTTTCCGTTCTGGATTGTAGATTTCCACGCTTGAGAGAGGCTCGCCATCTTCACCTGGAAGAGATGAAAGAGATTTACTCCTCATGCCTTCATGTACACTCCATTTGTCAACGGTCTAGGTTTTCCTTGCCCTTGGGATCAATTTAATTTGAAGAAACCATTTACTGATGAAAATTATAGACCAGCTTAGTCTGGCTAGGGAACCTGACGAAAAACGCAGACCCCGTCTGAACACGGAAAAGGCGAAGAAAACTCTTATGAATATAGCCAGCCTAGTTATTTTGTAGGTTACCTGTTGTTGTTTTAGCATATTTTTATATATAAATTTATTTTAAAAGGGGCACGACTTCGAAAGTCATTAGCCCTGTTTTAGCATCGTTCGACTTCCTTTGCCGTTTTTAAGTCAAGGAAGCGCGCCGCCTCCACTGAGTTCGACTTTTAGGGTAGCCCGTCTACCTTGTAAGCGCTAGGTCACTTTTATCCTAAGGTGTGTTTCGGAACGGCTCTTACCTTGCCCTCCGATAGCGTAGATTTCGTTGCAATAGAACACCATGCCATGGAATGCTCGCCTTATGGTCATACTGGGTAGACTCACCCATTCATTCCCCATGAACACCTGCCAGAACAAATATGGCGCCTTATCAGGAGAAACTGCCTAACCTTTATGGTTCATGTTACCAAGCCTGGATCAAATTACTTTACACCCGAAAGCAATCCCTTGAAATATTTGCGATCGAAATACGAGTTACCACTGGACCAACCATGCTGATATGGAATTTTCATTGTTTCTTTTTCAGTTTACAAAAGGATTACACTAAAAGGCCTAACTATGTTCAATTACTCCAACATCCATTCTGTAGCGTGAATCATGAACATCAGAAAAATCTGATAGCTCCGTTTGTATGCGAGATATTGGATCTGAAGGAGTGACATCCCCTGTATACTGGCTAAAGAGGGTAAATCCTCTTTTTTAGCTGGACGTTAAGAGGGGTAAAATTATAATTTTGTTAAAGTTAAGCCAGTATTATTTTCTTTAATTACATTTTTTTAAAGTTAAATATCACTGAACTTCAAAGAAGTCCTCTTGTTTTGTTCGAATGCCTAGTTTCTCAACAAGAAGATCTAAATATAAAATTCAGAAGGGAAAAAAAAAAAAAAAAAAAAAAAAAAACCCTGCACTCCTGGACGTTGAGTTTTTAATACCTACACTTTGGTATGGAAAAAAAGAATTGTCACTACAAAAATGTAGTTTTGTCGTGAAATCAAACTTTCCCCCGAAATTCTTGGTACCAAATTTTCAACACAAAGATGTCGTTTTTGGGGATATCACAAATTTTCCTGAATTTTTGGCGTCAAATTTTCGATTAATAAATCACTATTTTTCAAGTCTTACCCACAAGTTATTATGATACACAAACTGCGTCCTTCCGGCCGCTCCGCCGCCGGCCGAGGGCGGACTGTTCCGCAAGCTCCTCCCGCCGCATGCGTATATCCGCGGCCGGTCTTCATCATAGGTTCGTTCGTTGCGATACACGGCCGCAATACCCTCAACCCCACCACACGGTAGACTGGAGTGTACAGACCATGCGTTGTCCAGAGCGGAGTACTTGTACACCTTGTCTGAGAGTTTGATGGCTTGTTTGCGGGAAATCAGACCACCTGAAGAAAATTAATAGGTAAGGAATTTTAATTCACATATTAAAAAGTTGGATAACTTTTAAGGAACACGACACTTGGTAAAACAACTAAAAATCAAAAGGGAAATTTACAACAATTCGCTTTTTCGAACTGTTATCATTTTCCCTTTTGAATTTCGATCGTGTTAAGCATAAATTTAATGCTTTTCACAAATGTCGCTCCCCCGCTTAACATACTAAATTTTATGACATCTACTCGTATCATCAATTTACAGTGGTAATGCCGCCACTGGTCGCTACTCACTTCTCCTCACGAGGCTGAGTGCACCCTGAACTCTATGCACGGAGCCAAAAGAAAACTTTGCTCCCCCGCTTAACATACTAAATTTTATGACATCTACTCGTATCATCAATTTACAGTGGTAATGCCGCCACTGGTCGCTACTCACTTGTCCTCACGAGGCTCTGAGTGCACCCTGAACTCTATGCACGGAGCCAAAAGAAAACTTCGACCCCGCCGGGAATCGAACCCAAGACCTCCGGCGTGAAAGCCTTGTGTTACCCACTCGGCCACGGAGGCTACCCACAAAAGGAAGCTTACCCAATATGAACACATTCCTCAGGTCTGACGTGACACCCGCAAAGGCTATCCCCTTCTTCAGAGGCAGAGGGGGCAGAATGTTGGTCTCGCCTACAGACGCGGATATAGGGGCCACTAGAGAGGAGGTGGGCGTGGTCTTCTGATGAGTGGCGTAGTCTAGGGGCAGACATTCGGGGGAGTTGATGAGGTCCTCGTCACAGATACCGCCTACCACGAACATCACCTGGGCGGGACAAGAGAGGGATTTTTTTTCAAGACCAGGGGCCACAAAGTGAGTTTAAACTCCATTAAGCAATTTGATTGGCTGAATTTTTTGGGGAAAAAAATCAATCAGATTGCTTAAACTGAGATTATCGCTTTTGTGGTCCCTGGCCTTAGGGGAGACAGGAAAAAATCTTTTATGTTGTGGTTATGTACCGGGTTGAGTTGAGAAAGTACTAGGTGCAACAGGATATTGGTTCTGAGGAGGTGGGCGTGGTCTTCTGATGAGTGGCGTAGTCGAGAGGCAGACATTCGGGGGAGTTGATGAGGTCCTCGTCACAGATACCGCCTACCACGAACATCACCTGAGCGGGACAAGAGTGGGATTTTTTTTTTAAAAGACCGGGGGCCACAAAGTGAGTTTGGGGAAAAAAATCAACCAGATTGCTTAAACTGAGTTTATCGCTTTTGTGGTCCCTGGCCTTAGGGGAGACAGGAAAAAATCTTTTAGGTTGTGGTTATGTACCGGGTTGAGTTGAGAAAGTACTAGGTGCAACAGGATATTGGTTCCACAGTTTGGCATGGGAGTGGTAACTTCAAAACAAGGCAAGTTAACCAACCTTGCCTATCTCAACCCGGTACATAACCATGACCTTAAAGACACTCAGGGCCAAACATCCTCCACCTGAGGTGTGGGATTTCTACACACTAAAAACCTATCTCCACGAGAATAGAAAAGAAAGAAGAAGGAAAAGACTCTTGCATGGAAGGCAACAACTAGGCGTTCTCTACCACCTAACCCTTAGAGTTCTACCAACCTTGCCTATCTCAACCCGGTACATAACCATGACCTTAAAGACACTCAGGGCCAAACATCCTCCACCTGAGGTGTGGGATTTCCACCCACTAAAAACCTATCTCCACGAGAATAGAAAAGAAAGAAGGAAAAGACTCTTGCATGGAAGGCAACCACTAGGCGTTCTCTACCACCTAACCCTTAGAGTTCCATTATTATGTAGTCAAATTCTCCAAATAAGTAAGGATAAAATTCCATGCCTCGGCTGGGATCGAACTCACGCCCTACTGTTTACCAGGCGAGCGTCTTGACCACTACGCCACTGAGGCAAGTAAAAAACACCTTTCGTGTCAAACAGGGATATGATTGGAACCACTAGGTGCAGTTAACGCCGGAGGCGTTCTCTACCACCTAACCCTTAGAGTTCCATTATTATGTAGTCAAATTCTCCAAATAAGTAAGGATAAAATTCCATGCCTCGGCTGGGATCGAACTCACGCCCTACTGTTTACCAGGCGAGCGTCTTGACCACTACGCCACTGAGGCAAGTAAAAAACACCTTTCGTGTCAAACAGGGATATGATTGGAACCACTAGGCGCAGTTAACGCCGGAGGCGTTCTCTACCACCTAACCCTTAGATTTCCATTATTATGTAGTCAAATTCTCCAAATAAGTAAGGATAAAATTCGATGCCTCGGCTGGGATCGAACTCACGCCCTACTGTTTACCAGGCGAGCGTCTTGACCACTACGCCACTGAGGCAAGTAAAAAACACCTTTCGTGTCAAACAGGGATATGATTGGAACCACTAGGTGCAGTTAACGCCGGAGGCGTTCTCTACCACCTAACCCTTAGAGTTCCATTATTATGTAGTCAAATTCTCCAAATAAGTAAGGATAAAATTCCATGCCTCGGCTGGGATCGAACTCACGCCCTACTGTTTACCAGGCGAGCGTCTTGACCACTACGCAACCGAGTCAGGTAAAAAAAAAAAACAAAAAAAAAACGCATTTGGTGTTGTCCATGGATATGATTGTACTAACCTTGTGAAAATGATTGATAAACTTCAGCCGTTTTACTTCTAGACTGTTGGGTTGCAATAACCTTGTGAAAATGATTAATAAACTTACTAACCTTGTGAAAATGATTAATAAACTTACTAACCTTGTGAAAATGATTAATAAACTTGAGCAGTTTTACTTCTAGACTGTTGGGTTGCAGGAATATCGAGTTCTTATCAATTGGCGATAGCTCTGCATAGTGACTTTCAATCCACTCTAGGAATCTCTGGGGAAAATGGTTGGTTGGTATCAAATGCTGGGAATTGACTATCAGGTCATTTTCCTCACGAATAGAATTAAAAATTTTCCTCTCTGGGGAAAATAGAATAGAATTAAAAGTTTTCCTCTCTGGGGAAAATAGAATAGAATTAAAAAATTTCCTCTCTGGGGAAAATAGAATAGAATTAAAAATTTTCGCCTGATGGGGGGTGCCACGGAACGAGTCTTGAAAAGTGTGCCCAGTTAGCAAAAACTTCGAAAAGCACTGGAATAGAATGAAGAACGTAGAGTAGGTATTTGAAAAATGAATTGTTCAATTTGGCATCGAAACTTTCACAAGCATTGGTTGTGCGTGATAAGTTCTCAGAAAATTCTACATAATTTTCTAACACATAATCACAAAATTCAACAATTGCAGCTTTCTCTGATGGCTGAAGAGCCATTATATCCTCAACAAAGCATTCTTCAACTTGTTGAGGTGCTAGAAATGGAAGACCAAAGAACAGTTTCAGAAATGAACCTATTTCACTGTTGTTATCCCCATATATAACGGAGCCAACCCAAGACTTTGAATTTTCCTGAACCAGACTTGGCCTGAATGGAATCTACAACCTTTGATAATAGCGTTTGACCAGACTACTATTTTTGTCTACAGATCTACCTGAAATATTAGAGATTCTGAACTTGACCGCAGTTTGGATGTGTAGGGGAAATCGAATGACCGCAATTTGGATGTGTGAGGGTGATCGAATGACCGCAATTTGGATGCAACCTTTTTGTACCTGTGCTCCCTGACCGCAGGTTGGATGCAGCCAACCAAGCTAATTAGGGTGGCAAATAAAATAATTTAAAAAAAAAAATAAAATAGGAAGAATCGAACCCCAGAACCTCGTATACTCACTCGCTGATGAAACTCCGTCGGTAGTTTGACCGAAGCCAGGGCCCGGTCCAGATTATAAAACACAAACCGCAGGTCATCGTAACTCCAATTGTGAATCTCGTTACTCGACACAATCAAATCGAAATGGTTACAAATGAAGCCGAAGATTTTCGCTATGAGATCATACGTGCAATAGTTGTAGATGATGCAGAGAAGGTAGAGGTTCTTGCAGTTGGCTAGGGACAGGTGCTCGTGGATGTAGGATATGCAGATGATCTCCAGCTGCTTGATATCGTACAGGTGACTTAGATGGAAGAGGCTTTCGATGTTCTCATTGGAAACCTGGAATTGTAAAAAAAATCACCAAAAATTTTACACTGGTAATGTCGCCACTGGTCTCTACTCGATTAAAGTAGCTACTCGATTGTCCTCACGAGACTGAATGCACCCCGAACTCCAAGAGCAGGGCCAAAAAAACTTGCACACCGCCGGAAATCGAACCCGGGACCTCCAGTTTCGTTTTATAAAAGAGGTTTGATGGAGAAAACTGTAACTGCTAGGGTCTTATGTTTCCAAGAGCAGGGCCAAAAAAACTTGCACACCGCCGGAAATCGAACCCGGGACCTCCAGTTTCGTTTTATAAAAGAGGTTTGATGGAGGGAACTGTAACTGCTAGGGTCTTATCGTCCCGAAATCGAAGAGAGAAAGAAGACAGGATAGGAGAAAGCAAGCCGTTCCGAGAACGAACCTCTTTAGGATGAAATCCCGCGACCTAGCGCTTTTTTTTAATTAATTGTGTAACTCTCAAGAAACTAAGTGGTAGTTGTAAGGGTTTGATGGCAGAGATTGCCTAAGGCAATAATCATACCCTATTGTAATTTTCTTAATTTGCAATAGAATTATTATTATTACAAGGCAGATGAGTTACCAATCAAGCTAACTAGGCTGTTTAAGATGAAATCCACACCGGGCGGGAACCAAACCCATGGCCTATGGCTATGGAAGAACTTAATTTGTTTGCTTAACAAAACAAATAAATCAGCCCAAATTACCTCTATCTGTCCAGTGTAGAGGAAATCGATAATGGAAGAAAATATATCGTAGGAGACATTACTGAGCTTGATTACACACTCGAAACTTTCTTTCATTTGACTTGTGAACATTGCTCTGGAAAAAAGGAGAAGATAAAACTCAATTTTAACTATGTATTTATTTTTATTATTTTTTTAACACAATAAACAGACAGACCCATTACCAAATAACTACCTTGTCTGATTTTACAAAGGACTGTAGCTCAAACTAAACTTAATATAGGTAAATCAATCTCTTTCTCTTCCCCAGTAGGTATGGCTAGTTTCTCAACTTTTTTACCTTTTTTTTATATAAAGCAAGGGTCAGAGCCCTGTTTATTTACAAGAATAAGAAATAAACAATACATTATATATGGTAAATAAGGGAACTATATATAAAACTTCCTTACTTATCCTATCCAATTCTGATGTTTGCTATATTTGACCTGCTACAATGTGAATTACATTGTTTTACACATACCAAGTTTTTTAAACAAAGCCAAAGCAAGGACATACCAACTTTTTTACCTGTGTAACTCTTGTCTCTCCTTTCGAAAGAAGACAGGATAGGAGAAAGCAAGCCGTTCCGAGAACGAACCTCTTTAGGATGAAATCCCGCGACCTAGCGCTTTTTTTTAATTGTGTAACTCTCAAGAAACTAAGTGGTAGTTGTAAGGGTTTGATGGCAGAGATTGCCTTAGGGAATAATCATACCCTATTGTAATTTTCTTAATTTGCAATAGAGTTATTATTATTATTATCATTATTATTATTACAAGGCAGATGAGTTACCAATCAAGCTAACTAGGCTGTTTAAGATAAAATCCGCCCCGGGCGGGAACCAAACCCATGGCCTCTGGAAGAACTTAATTTGTTTGCTTAACAAAACAAATAATTCAGTCCAAATCAAAAAAAAAAAAAAAAAAAAAAAAACAAAAACAAAAAATAGGTACTTACCAGTTCCCTCTATCAAACTTCTCATTCTTTTAAAGAGGTTTGATAGAGGGAACTGTAACTGCTAAGGTCTTATCGTCCTGAAGAAAAAAGAAGGAAGACAGTATACGAGAAAGCCAGCTGTTCCGAGAACATTATCCCTTCAGGATAAAATTACGCATTTGGTGTTTGGTAGGAATCGAACCCGCGACCCAGCGCTTACAAGGCAGACGCGCTACCAACCAAGCCGGGGATTCCAACCTGCGGTCAAAACTACCTGATTATGGTCAAATCTCAAGGGTTGACATCCAACCTGCGGTCAAGCATTTTTGGGTTGACATCCAACCTGCGGTCAAGCATTTTTGGGTCGGGTGAAAGCGACATCCAAACTGCGGTCGGTTGACTATGAGGGGAAAATAAGAAGAGTAGGTATTTAAAAAATGAATTGAACTTGGTTTCTTTATTACATATAAGTAAGTAATACAACAATTTATTTGATACAAATCCTAATCAGGCTAATATCATTGCTATCAATTCTCTGACATGAACCATTAGACAATTCCATATGAATCAACTTACTAGGCCTCTGTGAGATGTCTTCTGCTGCTTTCCGTTTCAAAGTGTTGCTTATCCTTTTCCTCTCTAGAATTTTGTCCGGTAGCGGATCATGGTTGTGAGTAATATTTTCCTCGACAGCTTCACCACTTGATGAATATTTAACAAACGCACTG
>NW_007378006.1:3521-3883 GCF_000475195.1 Diaphorina citri | reverse complement strand
AGATATCACAGAGAGGGAGCAGAGAATGAGAGAACCTTCCAATCTGAAAGCAGAAGAGAGAATGAGCTCTGACAAAAACCTAGGTCCGAAGAAACCTCTCCTTGACCCCCTACTACCAAAACTAGAGCAGGGGATCAGGGGAAATGTAGGGGGTTCAGGTTAGGTTTCTCCTACATCTTAAACATGGGTTTGGAGATTCTTCTGTGGTTATTAAGATAGAAATTACATTGATACCTTGTCTTTTACAGCTGTTGTTTCGATTTGTTTGCGGTATCCGCGGTTTGTTCGCGGTATCCGCGGTTTGTTCGCGGTATCCGCGGTTTGTTCGCGGTATTCGCGGTTTGTTCGCGGTATTCGCGGTT
>NW_007378006.1:0-3346 GCF_000475195.1 Diaphorina citri | reverse complement strand
ATTATTATTATTACAAGGCAGATGAGTTACCAATCAAGCTAACTAGGCTGTTTAAGATAAAATCCGCCCCGGGCGGGAACCAAACCCATGGCCTCTGGAAGAACTTAATTTGTTTGCTTAACAAAACAAATAATTCAGTCCAAATCACCTCTATCTGTCCAGTGTAGAGGAAATCGATAATGGAAGAAAATATATCGTAGGAGACATTACTGAGCTTGATTACACACTCGAAACTTTCTTTCATTTGACTTGTGAACATTGCTCTGGAAAAAAGGAGAAGATAAAACTCAATTTTAACTATGTATTTATTTATTTATTTTTTTTTTTTTTTAACACAATAAACAGACAGACCCATTACCAAATAACTACCTTGTCTGATTTTACAAAGGACCCTAGCTCAAACTAAACTTACACTCGTATTTATGAACAAGAATGATCGTTCTTAGATCAGTCTCAAGTCAAAATTGACCAATCAAATACCTTGAGACTATGCTTAGCAAGAACTTAGCCAGCATTTTGTTCATAAATATGGGTCTTAATATAGGTACATCAATCTCTTTCTCTTCCCCAGTAGGTATGGCTAGTTTCTCAACTTTTTTACCTGTGTAACTCTCGTCTCTCCTTTCTACATACCCAAATCATCTCAGCCATGCTCACCTAAAGTACCTATTGACTTACATACCCAAACCATCTCAGCCATGCTCACCTAAAGTACCTATTGACTTACATACCCAAACCAGCTCAGCCATGCTCACCTAAAGTACCTATTGACTTACATACCCAAACCAGCTCAGCCATGCTCACCTAAAGTACCTATTGACTTACATACCCAAACCAGCTCAGCCATGCTCACCTAAAGTACCTATTGACTTACATACCCAAACCAGCTCAGCCATGCTCACCTAAAGTACCTATTGACTTACATACCCAAACCAGCTCAGCCATGCTCACCTAAAGTACCTATTGACTTACATACCCAAACCAGCTCAGCCATGCTCACCTAAAGTACCTATTGACTTACATACCCAAACCAGCTCAGCCATGCTCACCTAAAGTACCTATTGACTTACATACCCAAACCATCTCAGCCATGCTCACCTAAAGTACCTATTGACTTACATACCCAAACCAGCTCAGCCATGCTCACCTAAAGTACCTATTGACTTACATACCCAAACCAGCTCAGCCATGCTCACCTAAAGTACCTATTGACTTACATACCCAAACCAGCTCAGCCATGCTCACCTAAAGTACCTATTGACTTACATACCCAAACCAGCTCAGCCATGCTCACCTAAAGTACCTATTGACTTACATACCCAAACCAGCTCAGCCATGCTCACCTAAAGTACCTATTGACTTACATACCCAAACCAGCTCAGCCATGCTCACCTAAAGTACCTATTGACTTACATACCCAAACCAGCTCAGCCATGCTCACCTAAAGTACCTATTGACTTACATACCCAAACCATCTCAGCCATGCTCACCTAAAGTACCTATTGACTTACATACCCAAACCAGCTCAGCCATGCTCACCTAAAGTACCTATTGACTTACATACCCAAACCAGCTCAGCCATGCTCACCTAAAGTACCTATTGACTTACATACCCAAACCAGCTCAGCCATGCTCACCTAAAGTACCTATTGACTTACATACCCAAACCAGCTCAGCCATGCTCACCTAAAGTACCTATTGACTTACATACCCAAACCAGCTCAGCCATGCTCACCTAAAGTACCTATTGACTTACATACCCAAACCAGCTCAGCCATGCTCACCTAAAGTACCTATTGACTTACATACCCAAACCAGCTCAGCCATGCTCACCTAAAGTACCTATTGACTTACATACCCAAACCATCTCAGCCATGCTCACCTAAAGTACCTATTGACTTACATACCCAAACCAGCTCAGCCATGCTCACCTAAAGTACCTATTGACTTACATACCCAAACCAGCTCAGCCATGCTCACCTAAAGTACCTATTGACTTACATACCCAAACCAGCTCAGCCATGCTCACCTAAAGTACCTATTGACTTACATACCCAAACCAGCTCAGCCATGCTCACCTAAAGTACCTATTGACTTACATACCCAAACCAGCTCAGCCATGCTCACCTAAAGTACCTATTGACTTACATACCCAAACCAGCTCAGCCATGCTCACCTAAAGTACCTATTGACTTACATACCCAAACCAGCTCAGCCATGCTCACCTAAAGTACCTATTGACTTACATACCCAAACCATCTCAGCCATGCTCACCTAAAGTACCTATTGACTTACATACCCAAACCAGCTCAGCCATGCTCACCTAAAGTACCTATTGACTTACATACCCAAACCAGCTCAGCCATGCTCACCTAAAGTACCTATTGACTTACATACCCAAACCAGCTCAGCCATGCTCACCTAAAGTACCTATTGACTTACATACCCAAACCAGCTCAGCCATGCTCACCTAAAGTACCTATTGACTTACATACCCAAACCAGCTCAGCCATGCTCACCTAAAGTACCTATTGACTTACATACCCAAACCAGCTCAGCCATGCTCACCTAAAGTACCTATTGACTTACATACCCAAACCAGCTCAGCCATGCTCACCTAAAGTACCTATTGACTTACATACCCAAACCATCTCAGCCATGCTCACCTAAAGTACCTATTGACTTACATACCCAAACCAGCTCAGCCATGCTCACCTAAAGTACCTATTGACTTACATACCCAAACCAGCTCAGCCATGCTCACCTAAAGTACCTATTGACTTACATACCCAAACCAGCTCAGCCATGCTCACCTAAAGTACCTATTGACTTACATACCCAAACCAGCTCAGCCATGCTCACCTAAAGTACCTATTGACTTACATACCCAAACCAGCTCAGCCATGCTCACCTAAAGTACCTATTGACTTACATACCCAAACCAGCTCAGCCATGCTCACCTAAAGTACCTATTGACTTACATACCCAAACCAGCTCAGCCATGCTCACTAAGGCTTCATCGCCCCCATGAAAATCTCCATCGCCCCCAAGGGGGCGATATCGCCCAGGTTGGGAAACACTGACCTAAAGTACCTAATGACTTACATACCCAAACCACCTCAGCCATGCTCACCTAAAGTACCTATTGACTTACATACCCAAACCACCTCAGCCATGCTCACCTAAAGTACCTATTGACTTACATACCCAAACCATCTCAGCCATGCTCACCTAAAGTACCTATTGACTTACATACCCAAACCATCTCAGCCATGCTCACCTAAAGTACCTATTGGCTTACATACCCAAACCATCTCAGCCATGCTCACCTAAAGTACCTATTGAC
>NW_007378005.1:177870-206477 GCF_000475195.1 Diaphorina citri | reverse complement strand
AGGCTGGCAAAAAAAAAAAAATAATAATAATTTAGACAGTAAAAAAAAAAACGGAGATAGTTATTTCGGTGTCAAGCTAACAATTTTTTAGCTACATCTAGCTATTAGACTAATTAGGGATAGATAACCTAATAACCTATATGCCTATAACATAACTGGAATCGGAGCTTTAAGTAGGTAATACCTAGGAAACATAGCCCACATCAAGAAATACAAGGAAACGACATAGCGGATCTAACACCGATTTGAGAAGATACAGCCAAAATTCTTTTTAAGAAGGATTACTTTTCGAGGGCCATTCTGAAACACCCGGTATATCATATGATTACTTTAATAACCACTCACATACAACACTGTACAAACGCGAAAAAAAAAAAAAAGTTCAAAACAATCTCGGTAATTTAATAGCAACACTTTCAGGCTTAATTAATGGCATAGACCTGGACTTGGGCAATAATCATGCCGGTCCAAAACTGGGCATGGATCAACCATAGACGAGGAATTTATGCCAGCATGACAAGGACTCTGATTGTTATAGTTTCCCTCTGTAAATAACTCTCTATTTCTGTGGTGTCCATCTCACTCCGGGATTGCCAGAAAAAAAAAAAAAAAAAAAAAAAAACGGAGATAGTTATTTGGGTGACAAGCTAACAATTTTTTAGCTACATCTAGCTATTAGACTAACTGGGGATAACCTATATTCTTATAACATATCTTGGATTCGGAGCTTTAAGCAATACCTAAGAAACATAGCCCACATCAAGAAATACAAGGAAACGACATAGTGGATCTAACACCGATTTGCGAAGATACAGACAAAATTCTTTATAAGAAGGATTACTTTTCGAGGTCCATTCTGAAACACTCGGTATATCATATGATTACTTTAATAACCACTCACATACAACACTGTACCAACGCGGAAAAAAAAAAAAAAAAAAAAAAAAAAAAAGTTCAAAACAATCTCGGTAATTTAATAGCAACACTTTCAGGCTTATTAATGGCATAGACCTGGACTTGGGCATAATCATACCGGTCCAAAACTGGGCATGGATCAACCATAGATGAGGAATTTGTGCCAGAATGACAAGGACTCTGATTGTTATAGTTTGCCTCTGTAAATAACTCTCAATAACTATACCAGACTATCCTTCTTAAAACTACATCTTTACTATTGAGCTAGATGCCCTTACAGAAAGTAGGGAATTCATTAAAGGAAGAAGGCGATTTGAGAAAATTTGAGGTTTGTAGGAAATTCGTCCTATGAGTACATATATGTAGTATTCCTCTAGCGCAGTGTTTCTTAATTGGTGTTCCGCGGAACCTAGGGGTTCCGCGAGCTGACGGCAAGGGTTCCGCGAGATATTTTGGAAAAATCATACACTACCTAGATAAAATGGAAAAAAAGCATGCAGAAATACCACTCTTCCCATAGTAATAAATAAAAATAAAATGTTGTTATATAAAAAAAACTTATTGTATTTTTATAATAAGGGTGTGGGGGTGGGGGGTGCAATCTTGAAAGTTCAGGGTTCCGCAAAGATGTTCACCTTTTGAAAAGGGTTCCGCGGGCCAAACTAATTAAGAAACACTGCTCTAGCGAATGAGTAGAAACTAGAAACATAACTTGGGCCTTTTTACTGTCTATTATTTTGGTAAGAGTGTATCAAATAATATTTCCGGAAAAGAAAAAATAGCGGCTCATCCGTTTGTATTCATAATGAAATTAGTGGATGCGACCAAATTACAAAACCGCTCCAAGATCCTAAAGAAGCCAAACATTTCATGCAAACTCCGTCCCTGAATCATAATTCAGTCCTGATTCAAGCTTTCAACACTTCTGACACATCTCATTGCTAAGGTATTCATTATTTTTTTCAACATGGATGTAGGATGTAGTTAGAACATGGTTCAGACCAGATTTTGGCCGTATCATCGTGTTGAATAAGTTGTTAAAATTTTCGGCCATACCATGCATGAGTCGAGAATTTTGAATTGGGTTTTTTAATCTACGTATAGCAACACGTAGAATATCATTATGTTAGTTGATTATTAGCAGAAAGTTAAGTATAAGTTCTTACTGTAATCTATTATTCGATGCACCTGACTTTGGTCTGAGAGAGTTTTTATTTATTTTTAATTAATCAGCTTTGGATGCCATAGGGGTATACTATCCGATTTTAGGTACTAATGTCTAAAGCGATTCAGGCCATATTGTTAATTTGCTTGAATTTTAATCAACTTCTTCAGTTTCTTTCATATCGTTTGGTTTGGACTTGGGGCTCTGTCTGCTCTGTCGCCTAATGCAACGGCAACAAGTTTTGGACTTTTTCAACATCCACTACTTTCATTACAGAAATAGACAGATCTACATATCTTTGTAGTTTTGGCACATCCCCCAATATTACCAATTCAGGTAGTTTTGGAACATCCACCAATTTCATTATCAATTCAGATTTGTAGTTTTGGCACATCCACTAATATGAGCAATTCAAACAGTGGTTTCATTTCAAAGTCAGATGGCAATCGTTGTTTATTCGGTTCTTTTCAGTTGGTTATGTATTTAAATAATTTCTGTCAGTTACAGCACAGATTCTATGCTATTATTTCAAACCCAACTCACAAGCAATATCACCAGTCGAACTATGTGCAATGAGTGAATTCCTTTATTGTTTTATTACCATCTTCAATAATTCAATGCCTAACAGACTTAATTTCTATGCTATTATTTCAAACCCAACTCACAAGCAATATCACCAGTCGAACTATGTGCAATGAGTGAATTCCTTTATTGTTTTATTACTATCTTCAATAATTCAATGCCTAACAGACTTAACACAATTTCATAATCGAACACTAACAACCATGCTCATTGTGATACCAAATATCACTGTGCCCATCCTACATCCTTCGTTACAGCCTCCTCGACCTTCAATCTCTGGTTCTCTCCGGGTACCAAGTGGTCCGCTCAGAAGTCAGTCATCGACTGACACAACTTCACCAACCCGCCACCAGGTCGCAGCACCTCCTTGAGACTCCGGAACATCATCTATAGTAGGAATGGATAGAATATGAAAGATGTAGCTTTGAATTATACATGAAGAAGAGAGAGAGAGAGAAATGATGAACACAATGAATCCAGTGAGAGAGAGAGAGAGAGAGAGAGAGAGAATCCATCAGGAAAAATAAATCCGTGAAAGAAAAACTTTAATAATAATATATCCCCTCTCTCTCTCTCTCTCTCTCTTTCTCTCTCTCCCTCTTTCTTTCTCTCTGTCTCTCTCTCTCTCTTTCTTTCTTTTTTTTTCATTTCCTATCCACGTCTATGTGTTTTCACATTTTCTTTTTCAAATCAAAAGCTCTGGAAATCTCTTCTTTTTTCTCCCTTTCTCTCTCTCTCTCTCTCTCTTCATTTTCCCTTCTGCTCAGAAGTCAGTCATCGACTGACACAACTTCACCAACCCGCCACCAGGTCGCAGCACCTCCTTGAGACTCCGGAACATCATCTATACGCTGCCTCGTCAACCAATCAGGATTCGTCTAGGGCGGGCTGGAAATTTTGAATTGACAGTTACAAATCGGTTTACCCCCTGCTACCCTATAAGGGTAATAGAAACGGTAGCTAGATGAGAGGGGTGCCACAGGGTGGCCGTTTTGTACCTTTCTTCTCTCGTGCGTTCGAGTTTCAGCATGGCTTCTCCTTTTATTCTTCGTTGCTTTTCACTCTTCTTCTTTCGAGTCTTTTCAATCTCGCTTTGTATGTTTCTCTTTTGGCTTGCTTACAAGCAAAAGTAAGGCTTGTTTTTGCTATCTTTCCTTTTGCCTTTCATCATACATTTTATTTTTTGATAAAATTGTAACTTTTTAAGTCTCTATCCTTTCATACTTCTGATATCTATGCATGTGATGACATCTTTGTTGCAATTAGGTAGGTATTCTGTCTTTTTAGCGCAATAAATTCCTTAATTTCTCCGAACTTTGGGTAGCGAAAGCCGAAACAATGACCGTATGATCTTGTATTTTAGTGGATGTACCTAGATCACCAAAAATTTATGCTCACATTTCGAGCCCCCTCAAATGCATTGCTCCAGAAGATGATTTCTCTTGTTCTGGGGTGGGCAGTTTACCCTTACATTTTATCTTTCCTTTTGCCTTTCATCACACATTTTATTTTTTGATAAAATTGTAACTTTTTAAGTCTTTATCCTTTCATACTTCTGATATCTATGTATGTGATGACATCTTTGTTGCAATTAGGAAGGTATTCTGTCTTTTTAGCGCAATTCCTTAATTTCTCCGAACTTTGGGTAGCGAAAGCCGAAACACTGACAGTATGATCTTGTATTTTAGTGGATGTACCTAGATCACCAAAAATTTATGCTCACATTTCGAGTCCCCTCAACTGCATTGCTCCAGAAGATGATTTTCTCTTGTTCTGGGGTAGGCAGTTTACCCTTACATTCTAAAGCTAGTGGTTAGGAATATTCTTTTTCTTTTTCATTTCCTATCCACGTCTATGTGTTTTCACATTTTCTTTTTCAAATCAAAAGCTCTGGAAATCTCTTCTTTTTTTCTCCCTCTCTAAGCTCTCTCTCTTCATTTTCCCTTCTTCTCTCTCTCTCTCTCTCTCTCTCTCTACTTCATTTTCCTTTTTTCTCTCTCCCTCCCTTTTCCTTGCTTTTCTATTCTCTCTTGCTGTCTTCCTGCCCCACATTTCCTTCTTATCCAATTTTTACTGCTCCCTCCTTCGTTCTCTCCTCTTTATCATTTTCATCCTCTTTTCTCTCCAAATCACTCTACAAGAGAGCTCTCTCTTTTAGGTAGAAAGACAGAGACAGTGTTGTGTTTACTTATAGTGTTATGATTCCTACATAGATTATAGAAGGCAGAAACAAACATCTACAATGCATTGTTATGTTTAAGTATTGTAAATTTATAGAAATACTTTTATTTTTTACACATCATATTCTATTACAAATTTATATATGTTACATTTTTTTCTTTTTTTTTTTTTTTTTCAGGAAACATCAAAGCAAAAGTGATTGGCGATTACACTGGCAAAAAATCGATTACCTATACTTCGAATATTCCACATCTAAAATCCAGAGGATACAGACCCAAAAAACTCATTACAGAGACACCCCGTATGAAATACCTCGAATAAACGACCACCCTGTATATCACTCAATCTAAACTGGGTGAAAAAAAGCTCGGAAAAAATAAACAAAAAAGAAAATTAAGCAAAGAGAGGGCACTCTCTCTCTCTCTCTCTCTCTCTCTCTCTCTCTCTCTCTCTCTCTCTCTCTCTATTTTTCTTTTTCTCTCTCTCTCCCTTCTTCACTAGGGGCTTTTGCTCATATTACATACTTGTTTAATCTATTTTTGTGGAATGTATATCTTTTTTCTATCTAGTAGAGGAATAAGTCTATAATAAGATTAATAGGCCACATACATACATACATACATAGTAGATTAGTTAGTACATGGTTTTATCAAAATATTCGTACATAGGTAGGTATTCAATATTCAATAAGGCAGACGCACTACCAACTAAGCTAACTAGGCTGGCTTTTGGAAAGTCTTTTTCTGAAAGTACGCCACTTGGATATTCCAGGAAAAAGAAATTGATGGAAAGAATAGTGATAATAGGAAAATATAGCACAATGGAGGTGAAAAAAGAGCTACAGGACGAGAAGAAAGAGGAGGAAAAGTACCAAGAGAGAGACAGAGAGAGAGGGAGGGAGAGAGAGAGAGAGAGAGAGAGAGAGCAAGACACATTCCATTGGAAAAAGCCGGATGAAAATTTATTTACAGCTCTTTATCACTTCCAGTTCAACAGTCATGTCCCCTCTCACCTCCACCATCCTCTCCTCCTCTTCCTTCTCCTCCTCCTCTTCTTCTTCCTCCTCCTCCTCCTTCTCTTCTTCCTCCTCCTTTTTCTCCTCCACCTCCTCTTTCTCCTCCTCATCCATGGGGTGATGTTTTGAATGAGAGGAAAAATACATCGGTATGGCGGCGGCATAGGTCATAGGTGACGAAAAAAGGTGACTAATTCCCGTGATCCTGAGACACAAGCTGTAAACCATTGTTTACCCCAAGAGGTTTGATAGAGGGAACTGTAACTGCCAAGGTCTTATCGTCCCGAAATCGAAGAGAAAGCCAGGCGTTCCGAGAAAGAACATTATCCGTTCAGGATAAAATGCGCCCCGACCGGGAATCGAACCCGCGGCCTAGCGCTTACAAAGCAGACGTCCTACCAACCAAGCTAACTAGGCTGGCAGAAAGAGTGAGAAGAGAAAAAGGCTCTCACTAAAATCGTCTCAACAAGAGCCAACAAACCACTAATTCCCGTGATCCTGAGACACAAGCTGTAAACCATTGTTTACCCCAAGAGGTTTGATAGAGGGAACTGTAACTGCCAAGGTCTTGTCGTCCCGAAATCGAAGAGAGACCGGATAGCTAGGAGAAAGTCAGCCGATCCGAGAACGAATATTATCTGTTCAGGATAAAATCCGCCCCGGGCGGAAATTGAACCCGTGGCCTAGCGCTTACAAAGCAGACGTCCTACCAACCAAGCTACCTAGGCTGGCAGAAAGAGTGAGAAGAGAAAAAGGCTCTCACTAAAATCATCTCAACAAGAGCCAACAAACCTTTCAACACTGATGCTCAAGTTTTTGAAATGCCAGAGAGGGAGAGAGAGAGAGAGAGCGAGAGACTGGAGAGAAAATCAGAAACTTTTACATGAATGGTTGCAAAAGCAGCAAAAGTCAGAAATTTGAAGGAGAGAGAGAGAGAGAGAGTTGGGGAAAAAATTCTCCAACATCTCTCTCTCTCTTCTCCAAACAAATATAAAAGTCATAAATCAATGTTTTTGGATATGAAATCTCTTCCTCCCCCACCCTGAAAAGTGAGGAAGAGAAACAGAATACAGGAAAGCCAAGAGAGAAAGAGAGAGGGGAAGGGAGAGAGAGAAGGGGAGATTTCCCGGAGATGGACCTCCGGAAAGTTCAAAACTTCGAACCACATCAAATCCGGGCTAGAGATAATGTATCCAAAAAGTAACCCTTGTGAAAGTTTCGTTTTGAAATAATTCCGAACAATAAGCGGCCATTATTGGTAGCTACTCCTAGATACAATGTACAGCTACACTGTCCAGTACCATTCGATATTTGTGTCAAATACCGACCGTTGATGTGGGAGCTACAGAAGGTCGCTGAAGACTCTAAAGCTAAAGATCGAAGAGCATTCGATAAGTCAATATCGAAATAGTTGCAGTGAATGCAGAGTTCCACTAGGACACCTAAGCCTCGGATTTGGCTTTTTGTGTTTGGAGTTAAGCCAGAGTCAATAGGGGAAAATTAGTTTCAATTATGCCATAGGCAGTTCACGATCGTAATCTTTTCGTTTTTCTGGCCAGTTTGTACCTATTCTGGCCAAAACCATATCCGAGATTAAACTTCGAAATGAAGCTGAGTGCTGCGTGCTTTCGTTTGCAAGTCTGGAACCTTTACCCATCTGGGTGGTCGGAGTTTGGACTGTTTGGAGTAACTAGACATCTTGAGAGTGTTATTGATTGGGTACTGGGTATAGGTCCTTTAGCAGAATGATTCAGAATCTGCCTGGAATTACACCAAGACTACCCATCTGGGTGGTCGGAGTTTGGACTGTTTGGAGTAATTAGACATCTTGAGAGTGTTATTGATTGGGTACTGGGTATAGGTCCTTTAGTAGAATGATTCTGAATCTGGCTGGAATCATACCAAGAGGTTATGGTAAGTGATCATAGTGGATTCCCATAATACCTGAAAACAAGGAGAAGTGGAAGAGAGAATAGAGTTATTAAGGTGTGTTTACAAAAAGTCGATTGATGTCGACTGAACCGTTTGGACACTCCTTTAGATTTAAAACAAAGATAGGTATCAGGGAGGGAAAAGGTGAAAAAAAAAACAAAAAAAATAATACCCATCTGGGTGGTCGGAGTTTGGACTGTTTGGAGTAATTAGACATCTTGAGAGTGTTATTGATTGGGTACTGGGTATAGGTCCTTCAGCAGAATGATTCAGAATCTGTCTGGAATTACACCAAGACGTTATGGTAAGTGATCATAGTGGATTCCCATAATACCTGAAAACAAGGAGAAGTGGGAGAGAGAATAGAGTTATTAAGGTGTGTTTACACAAAGTCGATTGATGTCGACTGAACCGTCCATACTGCCTCGATAACATAGTTTCTCCTCGTTTGGACACTCCTTTAGATTTAAAACAAAGATAGGTATCAGGGAGGGAAAAGGTGGAAAAAAATTAATCCTTTCACGTGTTCAATCCCTTATTCTTTCTTCTCAATAAGTAGAGACTACTGTTCCAAATTTTCAAACAACATCTCACGTAATCCCAACACTTTCGCAGAATATTAATTCGACAATATTTTTGTGAATTAAAAAACTTCGCTCTATCTCCTCACTTTTCATCAAATTTTTCGGAAATGAAAATATTCTTCGTGCTCAGAAAGATGAACTCGTTTTTTTTGGGAGGGAAATGTTGAAACTTTTGAATAAATTGTCTTCTGGAGTATCTTCAATCTTGTGAGTTCCTCTTGGTTCTTTTCGTGTCGTTTTTAATACATTTTCTTTTAACTTCGAGTCCCAACCCAGCCCAACCCAACTTTTTTCCGTTTGTTCTTCAAAAGTTCCAACATTTATTCCTTTTTTAATATTTTCTGTATTCTGTAAGGATGTGAAGAACATTGTAAGGAAAATGAAATTTCAAATTTTCAATTCCTCAAATTCTCCAGTTTGTAGACAAAATTTTGATCATTAGAGCACAAAATTGGCGTTTGGTATTGGCCAGGTATTCCAAAATGCACATCTCAAGTTTTTCAGGAGATTTTAATAGGCTCACTCTTCTTCTTTCGAGTCTTTTCAATCTCGCTTTGTATGTTTCTCTTTTGGCTTGCTTACAAGCAAAAGCAAGGCTTGTTTTTACCAGTTGCAGTGAATGCAGAGTTCCACTAGGACACCTAAGCCTCGGATTGGGAGTTAAGCCAGAGTCAATAGGGGAAAATTAGTCTCAATAATGCCATAGGCAGTTCACGATCGTAATCTTTTCGTTTTTCTGGCCCGTTTGTACCTATTCTGGCCAAAACCATATCCGAGATTAAACTTCGAAATGAAGCTGAGTGCTGCGTGCTTTCGTTTGCAAGTCTGGAACCTTTACCCATCTGGGTGGTCGGAGTTTGGACTGTTTGGAGTAATTAGACATCTTGAGAGTGTTATTGATTGGGTACTGGGTATAGGTCCTTCAGCAGAATGATTCAGAATCTGTCTGGAATTACACCAAGACGTTATGGTAAGT
Organism: Diaphorina citri; assembly: GCF_000475195.1. NCBI lineage: Eukaryota > Metazoa > Arthropoda > Insecta > Hemiptera > Psyllidae > Diaphorina > Diaphorina citri. The sequence goes on along the minus strand of NW_007378005.1, from coordinate 197,127 downwards.
GATCATAGTGGATTCCCATAATACCTGAAAACAAGGAGAAGTGGGAGAGAGAATAGAGTTATTAAGGTGTGTTTACACAAAGTCGATTGATGTCGACTGAACCGTCCATACTGCCTCGATAACATAGTTTCTCCTCGTTTGGACACTCCTTTAGATTTAAAACAAAGATAGGTATCAGGGAGGGAAAAGGTGGAAAAAAATTAATCCTTTCACGTGTTCAATCCCTTATTCTTTCTTCTCAATAAGTAGAGACTACTGTTCCAAATTTTCAAACAACATCTCACGTAATCCCAACACTTTCGCAGAATATTAATTCGACAATGTTTTTGTGAATTAAAAAACTTCGCTCTATCTCCTCACTTTTCATCAATTTTTCGGAAATGAAAATATTCTTCGTGCTCAGAAAGTTGAACTCGTTTTTTGGGAGGGAAATGTTGAAACTTTTGAATAAATTGTCTTCTGGAGTATCTTCAATCTTGTGAGTTCCTCTTGGTTCCTTCTCGTGTCGTTTTTAATACATTTTCTTTTAACTTCGAGTCCCAACCCAGCCCAACCCAACTTTTTTCCGTTTGTTCTTCAAAAGTTCCAACATTTATTCCTTTTTTAATATTTTCTGTATTCTGTAAGGATGTGAAGAACATTGTAAGGAAAATGAAATTTCAAATTTTCAATTCCTCAAATTCTCCAGTTTGTAGACAAAATTTATTTTGATCATTAGAGCACAAAATTGGCGTTTGCTATTGGCCAGGTATTCCAAAATGCACATCTCAAGTTTTTCAGGAGATTTTAATAGGCGTCCGTTCCAAAACCGAATAATATGTATGTAAAAATAAAGTGTAGGTGTACCTCCATTTACACTAGTCCCACTTTTCCTATTTTCACTAGTCGTACATTCTTTCTAATATGTATCGTGAAAATCTCCCCTTTTTTGAAAAAAAAAAAAAAATCCTCATAATTATCAGGGAAAGAGGTTCATTCCATTTTCCACACTCGGATGACTTGTGTTCACCAGAATAGAAAGCCAAAGATAAATATTCACTTTAGCCTCACACGTTGGAAATCTTTATTCAGAGAAAATCCTGAGCGATCATTTTGCCAAGCATAATATCTGTTCTTCGTAGAGGGGGAATTTTGATGGTAATATCACAACATGCAGTTTACACTGACAAAGGTAGTTTCAAAGATATATTTGTCAAGGTGCGTCCTCACGATGGGAAATTTGGCATTGGGTACACTTTCAATTGGGAATGATAAGGTTGGCATAAGGTCATCAACTTATGCCAAAAATATGTATGTATGCAAAGACAATATCCATATAGTGTGGACACACCTATCGCTTACCTCTTGGTACGGTATGGGTTTTTTGTTTTGATTTTCGGTTCTTTTTTTTCCCCAATTTTGACGCCCAAAATTCAAAACCCCCCCCCCCCATTTTGTTTGGTATGGTGCAGGTAATTCAGAAGGCATACAGCGGCGATATCGCGTTGAATGCACCAGTTTCCAATGGATCACTGAAGTTAAGCAGCTTTGCCCGTGGTTAGTATTCGGATGGGTTACCATCTGGTCAATTGCGTCTAAAAGGGATAAACCACTTAATTTTTCAGCTGGAATGGTTTACAAAAGCCTGACTTCAAGGAAATAAAAAGCACAAGATTAAAAAAGTTTTATATTAATATATTTCTAACAAATTTTATACTGGAAATCCATAATACAATGAAACGTTTTTACCTTTTGAATTCAAAATAGGTTTGAAAGTTGTAGTGGTATAGGAGTACATCATAGGCAGCCTCATACATCATGTAGCAGCGTTTTTGGGTTATTGGGCCCCAATTGTCCAACTCAGGAGCACACCGCTGATGATCTGAACTGAATTGGAATATCTGAAAGAAGAAGAATATGATAAGAAAAAAGAGTAGGAGGAAGAGAAGAAGAAAGAGGAGGAGGAGGAGGAGAAAGAAGAATTACAAAACAACAACACGGAGCCTCATAGAAAGCTCAAGAAAAATTCTAAAAAAAAAATGTGTGCTTTCTCTTTCTTCCATCCTCTCTGTCTTTCTCTCTCTCTCTCTCTCTCTTTCTCTCTCCCTCCCTTTTCCTTGCTTTTCTATTCTCTCTTGCTGTCTTCCTGCCCCACATTTCCTTCTTATCCAATTTTTACTGCTCCCTCCTTATTTCTCTCCTCTTTATCCTTTTCATACTCTTTTCTCTCCAAATCACTCTACAAGAGAGCTTTCTCTTGTAGGTAGAAAAACAGAGACAGTGTTGTGTTTACTTATAGTGTTATGATTCCTACATAGATTATAGAAGGCAGAAACAAACATCTACAATGCATGGTTATTGTAAATTTATAGAAATACTTTTATTTTTTACACATCATATTCAATTACAAATTTATTTATTCATGTTACATTTTATTTCATTTATTTATTTCAGGAAACATCAAAGCAAAAGTGATTGGCGATTACACTGGCAAAAAATCGATTACCTACTTCGAATATTCCACATCTAAAATCCAGAGGATACAGACCCAAAAACTCATTACAGAGACACCCCGTATGAAATGCCTCGACCACCCTGTATATCACTTAATCTAAACTGGGTGAAAAAAAGCTCGGAAAAAATTTTGATCATTAGAGCACAAAATTGGCGTTTGCTATTGGCCAGGTATTCCAAAATGCACATCTCAAGTTTTTCAGGAGATTTTAATAGGTGTCCGTTCCAAAACCGAATAATATGTATGTAAAAATAAAGTGTAGGTGTACCTCCATTTACACTAGTCCCACTTTTCCTATTTTCACTGGTCGTACATTCTTTCTAATGTGTATCGTGAAATTCTCCCCTTTTTTGAAAAAAAAAAAATCCTCATATCAGGGAAAAGAGGTTCATTCCATTTTCCACACTCGGATGACTTGTGTTCACCAGAACAGAAAGCCAAAGATAAATATTCACTTTAGCCTCACACGTTGGAAATCTCTATTCAGTGAAAATCCTGAGCGATCATTTTGCCAAGCATCATATCTGTTCTTCGTAGAGGGGGAATTATGATGGTGATATCACAACATGCAGTTTACACTGACAAAGGTAGTTTCAAAGATATATATTTGTCAAGGTGCGTCCTCACAATGGGAAATTTGGCATTTGGTACACTTTCAATTGGGAATGATAAGTTTGGCATAAGGTCATCAACTTATGCCAAAAATATGTATGTAGGTACCTATGCAAAGACAATATCCATATAGTGTGAACACACCTATCGTTTACCTCTTGTTACGGTATGTACGGTATGGGTACACGGTACATAGCCGAAGTAGACTTGATAAAACGGCGATTGGCGAAGGCAGAGAACTCAAAATCCAACGAACCTTCTTCAATGTCAAGAAACTACATAGTTGACTTCAATGCTTCAATCTTCAATCCAATAGACAGGCACATCCAATAACCCAGGATCAGCAAATCAGCATGCAGTAGGTGGAGGTAGAATATTGCTTTCAGTGGTGCATTTGAAGAGATCCCCTTGATTCCTCTTGGTGGGTATTGGATCAAGGAGGTCCGTGCTAGTTTCAAGCCTGAAAGTGATAGAAAGCAAAGGTCATGTCAAAATGTCAAATGGAGCAATACTTAGGCCCTGTTTATGATTCTCCTACAATAATGATAAATAATAATGGTGTTCCCGTGTTGACCCAGCACCTAAATGGGAGGGTAACTCTTCTATTTTTTTTTTTTTTTTTTTAATGCAGTTTCTTTCTTTGTGTTATTATGTCACAACTTTGGTGCTCACTGCAGCATTGTAGGATTTTCCCAATATCTCAATAATCCTAAGGGCATGCTACGACACAGACCACAAGCGTCCAATGTAGCAGTTGTTTCATCGCTACGAAATAAAAAAGGCGGTGAAACACTCATCTTTTTAAAATCAACAAAAATCAACAATAACTCATGAGGATTTTCCAATAGAGATGTCCCAACTATTGAGAGTCTGAAGAAAGGGGTCAATCACCCTTTCTGCATAAAGCTCTCACAACACCGTTTGAAATTTAGTTGTTGTGGGTAAAATTTGTACCTGACGGACATGGAAAGTAAAGTAAGTATTGGGAATATTTACCTATGATTTTTTATGAGCTTCTTCGTTGTTATTAGTCACTAAATTGTTCATTAAATTTTTGGAACACCAGCTTTCATGTTCCCGTTAGCATCATAGCTTGCTTCACTTTTCTACAGTGGCCGTTCTTGTTTCTGGTTCTCCCAAGAAGAAGAAGCTATCGAAACTCAAAAACCATCTTTTCTCCATCTAATGATGGTGCTGACAATTCATGTAGGTACATCAGATGAGATTGCTTTCTACTTTCTGACACTCTGTATTTGTTCACCGATTTCAGCATCGTCCCACTAACCCAACTGTCATTAAATTTATGCTGTTGATTTTCGGTACTTTATTTTCACCAATTTTGACGACTCAGAATCAGAATCCCCCCCCCCCCTTTTTTTTTTGTTTGGTGCGGTGAATTCATAAAGCATACACAGGCGATATCGTCGGTTGAATGACCGTTTCCATATGGACTGAAGTTAAGCAGCTTTGCCGTGGTTAGTATTCGGATGGGTTACATCTGTCAATTGGTCTAAAAGGGATTAAACACTTATTTTATCGGTGGATGAGATTTACAAGCTGATTCAAGGAATAAAAAGCCAAGGATTGAAAAAAGGTTTCATATTAATTATTTCTAACAAAGTTTTATACTGGATCCATAATACATGAAACGTTTTTCACGCTTTTGAATTCAATAGTATAAGTAAGACCTACGTAATCTTCTGAGAGGTATATCCCGATCAATTTCTAAGAACAGAAGGTATCCAAATAGAAAAGTGATTCTTGAGAGATGTTTGATTTATAATGATTTCCTAAAAATCATCGGCTTTCAGGAAGCACTTTGACAATCACGGATACAAATTTTTGAATTAGGAGAATTATTTTGAAAACCCAAAGGTATTCTCAGTCATTTCCTTAGGTATCGGCGGTATTGTAGTTTTTTTTTTTTTTTTTTTTTTTGTAAAAACCCAAATAGGTTGCTAGTCAAATTCCTGCTGATGCTTCAGTAAAGTGCCTATCCAACTAAAACTTTCTGGGTCAGCATTTTATTGCTAATTTAAAAGTTGCTATGATTCTTTTGATGAATCATTTACCTAAGTCCTTAGAGATACAATTACCTAAGACTACAAATTAGTTTGAAAGACCTACCCAGAGAGTTTGTAAGGATAAATCTAAAGACAGCAACGTTCATTCTGTTTGGATTTGATGTGAGGACTTCAGAAAACATACAATCATTTTGTATCTACAAGATAAGTTAAAATTAAAGTCCAGAAAAAGATAAAATTTAATTGTCTTTTTCGAAAGAGAGAAAAAACAAGATCTTTGGAGGGCAAAAAATAATTTTATAATACATGCGGGAAAAATCATAACAAATTAGAACATAAAATTAAATATGTGACTAGATATTTTCAAATTATTTTATTTTATAATTTTATTGTTACTTTACAAACTTTTTTGTTTTCGTTTTTTAAATATACTTAGGTAGATAATAATTAATAATGAGGTATTCTGTATTAAATGAATAAGTATTATAATTTACTGATTATAATAGTTATTTATGAGTATATTTATAAAATTTACATTGAAAGAATTAAAAAAGTTTTAATTCAAAATAATTTCAACAATATTTTTTTGGGAGATCAAAGCTCAATAACTTGATTAATTCCCTCTATTCTCATTTCAGTAGCTAATGAACTTGTCCAAAGGAAATCGAATTGGGGTTCTAATTCAGAACATCTGCTACCTTTTGTGTCTCTTTTTGATTAATCATAGATACAAAGAGTTCATTCAAATTCACCAAACATTTTTACTACATTTTGATTTTTACTACATCAATGCAAAATGTTCTAATTCAGAACATCTGCTACCTTTTGTGTCTCTTTTTGATTAATCATAGATACAAAGAGTTCATTCAAATTCACCAAACATTTTGATTTTTAATACATCAATGCAAAAGTTTTTTTTTTTTTTTATATCTAATCTGTTATAGATATCTACAATATTTTGTTTTACTATTTTCATATAGGTACCGTGTGTCCAATTTAAAAATAAATACACTCCATAGGTACGATAGATAAATTTAGTTAGGTACGGTAGGTACCTACTCATGACAGAAAATTTTCATTCCGTCTTTTTCCACGTTCGGAATTGGTTTTTATCAACCTGATTTGGACCAAAGTTAGTGGATGTTCAAAATGCGTGAAAGGTGTCTGTGTCTCTAATACATATAAGGGTGACCTTAATTTAGTTGTTTCTAATAATAGCCGTCGTCCGTACCCTTAAGAAGAGTTTAACAACTCAACCCAACTTGAAAACAGACCTACGCCACTATTTTTGTAATGCAAAAGCTAGGTGAAATCTACTTTAAAATCATAATTGGTAGGTACAGATTTCAGAACAAAACATGGAAAATTTTAAAACAAAAAAACCAAGGAAAAAATAAAGTCTACAAAATTCTTACATTTTTATAACTTTTTAATATACCTACTTAGTTTTCTTTAGAGGAACTGTCATTTTTGTAGCTTTTCTTATGTTTAAAATAATATTAATTCGAAAATTATAAAGAAAACAAACAGGAAATTATTCAACATTATGTACAGAATAGTTTTATACAACATAATAATTATCATACATGATACAAAACTCGATATCATGCCAGTTTTAGCCTGCGTAGAGCGATTAAGAGCAAGTTAATTGCCGTTTTCAATTCGGTTCAAAACATCACGGTTTTGTGTCACTGAGTTTGATCTCCGGCCATGGTATATATTTCTTTTGAAGTATAATATTCAAAGCTACTCGATATCTTATGGGAGGAAGCTGATGTCAGATGAAAGCATTGTTTTAGTAAACTTCTGAAAAACTGACTTTAGCATCAGTTTTTTATGTATTGTTAGTTGTTGAAATAAGATGATTAGCCAGGTTTCTTCAGATAAATTTTATGATGAATAGAAGATTTTACATAGATATAATTTTATTAACGAATATCACGTGCATCCCTACAGCTGTGAATGTGAACTTAGGTCTGAAATGTTCTGCTTTTTCCATCCCATCAGTTTTTTATGTATTGTTAGTTGTTGAAATAAGATGATTAGCCAGGTTTCTTCAGATAAATTTTATGATGAATAGAAGATTTTATTAATGAATATGACAGTTATTCACGTACATCCATACAGCTGTGAATGTGAACTTAGGTCTGAAATGTTCTGCTTTTTCTATTTTTCTTAGACTGAATTTTGAATAAAAAAGATCACCCAAAGAATATAAAGTTTTGTTGTCAAATGCCAAATAAAAAATAAACTATCGAAATAAAGGTATTTTCTTTAAATAAAATAAAAAAACTTGAGATTTCCTCTTAAATTCTATCAAATATTTTACGTATTTTAAGTCTAATGCAAATACATTACGTATATGGGTTTCCAATGGATGTTTTTCTTACAATTTAGAAAATGGGGGTACAAGGTACAAATTTTACGTATTGAATTTTCCAAGTTTGCATACGGAGTCCTTTGATTGCATTGATAAAGATGTTGCCAGTTGCCACCTATTAGATATCATTTTTGTCCCTATGGGAAATGTAAAATGAATGTTTTCAGTCACTTAAAACCACTAAATAGCAGTTATAAGTAAAGTGACGTTAATCCTCTATCAAATGATCCTAGTGCATTTACAAACCCTACAATCTAGGTTATTCTACTAGAGCTTTCTCTAGAAATTAATGAACCAGACAGCTCTATACAATGTGCCAGAGCACTACTAAGTACCCCCAAACAAGACGAAGGTTTCCACGAAGCTTTCTCACACATGTCATGTGAACATTTTTCAAAAGCTGAAGCGCAAGAAAATGCCAGACGTTAGTAAAGGCTTTGAGAAATATAGGTATTTTTCAAAAGGGCTATAAAAGGATTTTGAAGCTTGAACACAGACGTTGCAAAGGCGATACATCGGATACTCGATATATCGAAGTTTAAAAACATCGATGTATCGAACATCGATGTTTTCGTCTCGATGTCCCAACCCTAAAGGAAACATTTACAAAACAATGAAAAGTTTGAAGTTGTATTTACAGTGGGCCCAAACCGAGTATCAAAAATCAATTATCTAGTAGAAAATCGGACAAAAGTTACGGATGAGACCCTGAATGGCAAACACCAGAGTTTCCATTGTACTCAATTACTAATAGGTAGATACATACATCCGTTTGGTGTTCTCTGTTCAAAATAACACAAGGTTTCAGTCCAAAATGAGGAGGAGGAGGAGGAGGAGGAGGAGGAGGAGGATGGAGGAGAAGAAGAGGGTAGGTCTGGGAAAATGTCAGCTGCGTTGGATTTACAAACTTGCCTCCTTATCCTTCTTCCCCAATCCCTCCATCTTTCACTCATCTCTCCCCCTTCCACCCTTCGTTTTATCTTAATTTTTCTCTCTTTTTTTCCACCTCCACATCCTCCTCATCTCTTCCTCTCCCTTTTTCCTCTCTTTCTCGAAACATTTCTTGAAGGTTTCTTCTTTCTTTCTCTTCCTCTCGCTCTCTAGTCGCATTTATCTTCGTCACTTGTGACGTAATATAACATCTTATGTTCTCCACCTATTTTTTTTTTCTCTTCTTTCGATTCATCTTCTCTTTTTTTACTAGCTGCTTCCTCGGTTATGTTCGATGGAGAAAGTTGTGTGATATGAACTTTGGCAATTGGACTGAGTTCTATTAGATTGTTTTTTGGAGACTTATCCTTCGTCACTTGTGACGTAATATAACATCTTATGTTCTCCACCTATTTTTTTTTTCTCTTCTTTCGATTCATCTTCTCTTTTTTTACTTGCTGCTTCCTCGGTTATGTTCGATAGAGAAAGTTGTGTGATATGAACTTTGGCAATTGGACTGAGTTCTATTAGATTGTTTTTTGGAGGCTTATCTTGTAACTCCATGTTGTTTGTTCGTGCATCTCCTCTAGTACTTTGCTATGTTTATCTTCATATTTGTGTATGTTTGGAAATTTTATTAGCTGTTCCTTTTTCTTGATCTTTCAATGGTTCATCAAAGAATATTTTTAGATGACCACAACTTCTATAAAAATGATAGTAGACAGATTGCTCAAAAATATCGAAAAAAAGCTACAAAATGGAACAATATTCCGTGGAATATCAAATTCTTTCGAGAAAATATCCACCACCCCCTCCCCCTCTCCTTTTCTAAATCCTACCCTTAAAAGAAAAACTTTGCACGAAAATGAAACCCAAAAGAGTGTGTTTCTAATATTATTAGTGTGTTCTTAATATTTTATTTCTAAAGGATACATTTTACTTACTCTAATTTTGAGAGTTTTTCTCATATGTATTTTGGACAGCTCTGGGACTGGAGTACTGTGTGGACTCTAATGGACCAAGGTCTGCTGATGTCTGTTGTTCTTGTTTCTTGAACAAAACCAAATAAAAACACAAATACTCTTATCTTCGCTGTCAATCTTATGATCTTTTCAGCAAAATTCTTCTCACGCTTCTCACACTCAGACCGTCTGTCAGAAGTGTCAGACCGCGGTCGGAAGGATCACACCAAAAGAGGGGAAACGAACTTCAGAAAAGGGGAAAAAAATGGAAAGGAAAATACAACTGTTTATTGTAGGTTAGTGCCTATCCTACCTACCTAGATATGGATCTACCTTACTAGGTATAAACACCTTTTTGGATATGAAATCTCTTCCTCCCCCACCCTGAAAAGTGAGGAAGAGAAACAGAATACAGGAAAGCCAAGAGAGAAAGAGAGAGGAGAGGGAGGAAAAGGGAGAGAGGGAAGGGGAGATTTCCCGGAGATGGACCTCCGGAAAATTCAAAACTTCGAACCACATCAAATCCGGGCTAGAGATAATGTATCCAAAAAGCAACCCTTGTGAAAGTTTCGTTTTGAAATAATTTCGAACAATAAGCGGCCATTATTGGTAGCTACTCCTAGATACAATGTACAGGTACACTGTCCAGTACCATTCGATATTTGTGTCAAATACCGACCGTTCATGTGGGAGCTACAGAAGGTCGCTAAAGACTCTGAAGCTAAAGATCGAAGAGCGTTCGATAAGTCAATATGGAAATAGTTGCAGTTCAAAACTTCGAACCACATCAAATCCGGGCTAGAGATAATGTATCCAAAAAGTAACCCTTGTGAAAGTTTCGTTTTGAAATAATTTCGAACAATAAGCGGCCATTATTGGTAGCTACTCCTAGATACAAAGATACAATGTACAGGTACACTGTCCAGTACCATTCGAAATTCGATATTTGTGTCAAATACCGACCGTTGATGTGGAAGCTACAGAAGGTCGCTGGAGACTCTAAAGCTAAAGATCGAATAGCGTTCGATAAGTCAATATCGAAATAGTTGTAAAAAAAAAGTTCAAAACAATCTCGGTAATTTAATAGCAACACTTTCAGGCTTATTAATGGCATAGACCTGGACTTGGGCATAATCATACCGGTCCAAAACTGGGCATGGATCAACCATAGATGAGGAATTTGTGCCAGAATGACAAGGACTCTGATTGTTATAGTTTGCCTCTGTAAATAACTCTCAATAACTATACCAGACTATCCTTCTTAAAACTACATCTTTACTATTGAGCTAGATGCCCTTACAGAAAGTAGGGAATTCATTAAAGGAAGAAGGCGATTTGAGAAAATTTGAGGTTTGTAGGAAATTCGTCCTATGAGTACATATATGTAGTATTCCTCTAGCGCAGTGTTTCTTAATTGGTGTTCCGCGGAACCTAGGGGTTCCGCGAGCTGACGGCAAGGGTTCCGCGAGATATTTTGGAAAAATCATACACTACCTAGATAAAATGGAAAAAAAGCATGCAGAAATACCACTCTTCCCATAGTAATAAATAAAAATAAAATGTTGTTATATAAAAAAAACTTATTGTATTTTTATAATAAGGGTCACAGCTTTTTTTAGAGGTTTGATAGAGGGAACTGTAACAAAGAAAACTTGTTGTATTTTTATAATAAGGGGGGTGGGAGTGGGGAGTGCAATCTTGAAAGTTCAGGGTTCCGCAAAGATGTTCACCTTTTGAAAAGGGTTCCGCGGGCCAAACTAATTAAGAAACACTGCTCTAGCGAATGAGTAGAAACTAGAAACATAACTTGGGCCTTTTTACTGTCTATTATTTTGGTAAGAGTGTATCAAATAATATTTCCGGAAAAGAAAAAATAGCGGCTCATCCGTTTGTATTCATAATGAAATTAGTGGATGCGACCAAATTACAAAACCGCTCCAAGATCCTAAAACTCGTTTTTTGGGAGGGAAATGTTGAAACTTTTGAATAAATTGTCTTCTGGAGTAAATCTTCAATCTTGTGAGTTCCTCTTGGTTCCTTCTCGTGTCGTTTTTAATACATTTTCTTTTAACTTCGAGTCCCAACCCAGCCCAGCCCAACCCAACTTTTTTCCGTTTGTTCTTCAAAAGTTCCAACATTTATTCCTTTTTTAATATATTTTTGTATTCTGTAAGGATGTGAAGAATATTGTAAGGAAAATGAAATTTCAAATTTTCAATTCCTCAAATTCTCCAGTTTGTAGACAAAATTTATTTTGATCATTAGAGCACAAAATTGGCGTTTGCTATTGGCCAGGTATTCCAAAATGCACATCTCAAGTTTTTCAGGAGATTTTAATAGGCGTCCGTTCCAAAACCAAATAATATGTATGTAAAAATAAAGTGTAGGTGTATCTCCATTTACACTAGTCCCACTTTTCCTATTTTCACTAGCCGTACATTCTTTCTAATATGTATCGTGAAAATCTCCCCTTTTTTGAAAAAAAAAAAAAAATCCTCATAATTATCAGGGAAAGAGGTTCATTCCATTTTCCACACTCGGATGACTTGTGTTCACCAGAATAGAAAGCCAAAGATAAATATTCACTTTAGCCTCACACGTTGGAAATCTTTATTCAGAGAAAATCCTGAGCGATCATTTTGCCAAGCATAATATCTGTTCTTCGTAGAGGGGGAATTTTGATGGTAATATCACAACATGCAGTTTACACTGACAAAGGTAGTTTCAAAGATATATTTGTCAAGGTGCGTCCTCACGATGGGAAATTTGGCATTGGGTACACTTTCAATTGGGAATGATAAGGTTGGCATAAGGTCATCAACTTATGCCAAAAATATGTATGTATGCAAAGACAATATCCATATAGTGTGGACACACCTATCGCTTACCTCTTGGCTCCGTGAGGCAGAGGGCGTGCGCGATCTCTATCCTCCGCCGTCGCGTCAGATAGCGGTTGAAGTGGAACTCCTTCTCGAGCTCGAGTAATGCCAGATGGATCATAATGCTTTTAGGAAGAGAAAAGGGAGAAGGGGAAACAACGTTCCTAAAAACAAAAACTACAGGAGGCCACAGGAAAGCACAACTGGAGAGGAGAGTGGATGAGGGATGAGAACTATGGAGGAGCAAGGAAAATCTTGGGGCAAATTTCCGTTTCGAAAAGTCTCTCCCTTTGGCTCTTGGATGAGGGATGAGAACTATGGAGGAGCAAGGAAAATCTTGGGGCAAATTTCCGTTTCGAAAAGTCTCTCCCTTTGGCTCTTTTTTTCTCTCGGAAAGATTTCCAGCTGGGATGTTATTAGAATTTCTTAACTTATAATTTTTTTCCCTACTTTCTTTTTCCTTGTTTTTCCTGAAATTTTTGTTTTCTCTCCAGAGATCCCAGAAGAATTTGAAGACCCCTCCGTTTCACTCAAACTATTCTTTTTTGTTCTGGAAGAAAAAAAGAACAGGAAAAGAGATAAAACAACGTAATATATTTTTGAGACGGGCAATTCGTCACAGTAAGAGGTTTTCCCTAGAACCCTTGTGGTAGATGGTTTGAAAGCCTTGGGTTTTGCAAGTAAAAAACTTTATCAATGCATCATGGACAGTATAACTTCGAAGTAGGCAAATTCTAGCATACTATCACTTGCATGTTGAAATACACTGAAGAAGATCCCATTGTTTAATAAGAAGATAATCACTGCTTCTAAGTCAGGTCATCAGCAGAATGTTATTCACGGGTCTGGATTTAGAGATTTTCCAAGATTTGAGATTTTCCTCCCTGACTGTTATTGAAATGAGAAGCCATTTGGACCTGAACATTCTGATTTCAAACTTTGGACCTAACCTGCCTGACATAATCTGTTTAAAGCCGCAATCATCTTCTGTCTTCACGTCATATTTTCAACAATCACCGAAATCACAACAAAAAAGCTCCAAAACAAAAGTTCGCTTCGACTTCAAGCGAGCTTTTGACTTTGTCGCCAAATAGAAAAAAAAATTTTTTCTTACAATTTAGAAAATGGGGTACAAGGTACAAATTTTACGTATTGAAATTTCCAAGTTTGCATACGGAGTCCTTTGATTGCATTGATAAAGATGTTGCCAACTGTTAGATATCATTTTTGTCCCTGTGGGAAATGTAAAATGAATGTTTTCAGTCACTTAAAGCCACTAAATAGCAGTTATAAGTAAAGTGACGTTAATCCTCTATCAAATGTTCCTAGTGCATTTACAAACCCTACAATCTAGGTTATTCTAGAGCTTTCTCTAGAAATTAATGAACCAGACAGCTCTATACAATGTGCCAGAGCACTACTAAGTACCCCCAAACAAGACGAAGGTTTCCACGAAGCTTTCTCACACATGTCATGTGAACATTTTTCAAAAGCTGAAGCGCAAGAAAATGCCAGATGGATCATAATGCTTTTAGGAAGAGAAAAGGGAGAAGGGGAAACAACGTTCCTAAAAACAAAAACTACAGGAGGCCACAGGAAAGCACAACTGGAGAGGAGAGTGGATGAGGGATGAGAACTATGGAGGAGCAAGGAAAATCTTGGGGCAAATTTCCGTTTCGAAAAGTCTCTCCCTTTGGCTCTTTTTTTTCTCTCGGAAAGATTTCCAGCTGGGATGTTATTAGAATTTCTTAACTTATAATTTTTTTCCCTACTTTCTTTTTCCTTGTTTTTCCTGAATTTTTGTTTTCTCTCGAGAGATCCCAGAAGAATTTGAAGTCCCCTCCGTTTCACTCAAACTATTCTTTTTTGTTCTGGAGAAAAAAAGAACAGGAAAAGAGATAAAACAACGTAATATATTTTTGAGACGGGCAATTCGTCACAGTAAGAGATTTTCCCTAGAACCCTTGTGGTAGATGGTTTGAAAGCCTTAGGTTTTGCAAGTAAAAAACTTTCAAATTTATCAATGCATCATGGACAATATAACCTCCCAGTTTGCCTACTTTCTAGCATACTATCACTTGCATGTTGAAAATAGTTCACTAAAGAAGCTCCCACAGAAGAAGCTGGTCAGATAAGAAGATCATCAGGGCACAAAGACAGATCAATGTAATTCACGGGTGTAAATTTACAAGTTTGGAGTTTTTCTTCCCTGACATTCTTCTTTCAAACCTTTTCCCTGCCTTGCAAAATCTGTTTGAAGCCACAAAAATCATCTTCTGTCTTCACATATTTTCAACAATCACCGACATCACAACAAAAAAGCTCCAACACAAAAGTTCACCTCGACTTCAAGCGACCTTTTGACATCGTCGAAAATAAAAAAGAGACAAAAACCACACACAAAACAATGTTAACCCTTAAATTTTAAACCTGAATCTACTGAGGCGACGTCGCCGGAGTAATGTCGCTGCCTGCGTCGCTACCGCCATCTTTCGACTTGTTCTCCTTTTTCCATACTGTTACTGGGTGTTTTGGAAAGACCTATCTCGAACTTGGCTACCAGACTATAAAGCTAGAGGCTGTAACAGTTGTTTGAAAGGTATGCAATTGATTGCAGTGGGTACTAAGTATCTAGGTAAAAAAAAAGTTTAAAAGAAAAGTTGAACTAACTATACCTACAATTTTATCTAAATTTACAATTTACCTGTGTATTTTTAGGCAGATGGCAAGATGGCAAATAAAGACATTATTGCATCAAGCAAGAAAAATGGACAAAAACGAATGGATAAGGAAAAAGGAGCATAGATGAAAATGGAACTAAAACAAAGTATGATTCAAATATCATTAATAGATGTGTTACAAAAACCTTGCTGGATACAATGTAAATACAAAACGCAGTGGTCACCTGTATACAGGATGGGCTCACGATTTACCTGCAATAGCCCCTCTCGATTTAGAAATAATATTTGGTATTAGTGCCAAATTGCAAGAAGCAAAGTCAATCAAAGATAAAGAATATGAGGGAAAATAAACAAATGCCCAGAAAATTTAATGATCAACTTCAATCCCAGATCAAACCAAACACGGTTCTCTTAACCCTAATAACAAGAAACCAAACAGCTGATCGAAAAACCACGAAAAGGATTCAAAAAGGATTTTCCATGTGTGAATGAGAAGAAAAGTTCACAAGATTTATGGAAAACAAAAGAAAATAGACAGGAACACAAAAAGCCCCCACTCATTTTGGAAAGCAAACATAAATTCCTTCTCTATTCGTTCTGTACGTCTCTTCCCACGTAAATTTTTGTAAACAAACAAAATAAACATTCTGCAAAGTTGTAAACAATGAACGAAGGGAAAATAGTGGTGGAGAAACCTTCTCTATTCGTTCTGTACGTCTCTTCCCACGTAAATTTTTGTAAACAAACAAAATAAACATTCTGCAAAGTTGTAAACAATGAACAGAGGGAAACTGGTGGTGGAGAAATTCACAGGGCAATTCGAGATTGACGGAAAAATGTCTAAGTTGCAGTGAATGCAGAGTTCCACTAGGACACCTAAGCCTCGGATTGGGAGTTAAGCCAGAGTCAATAGGGGAAAATTAGTCTCAATAATGCCATAGGCAGTTCACGATCGTAATCTTTTCGTTTTTCTGGCCCGTTTGTACCTATTCTGGCCAAAACCATATCCGAGATTAAACTTCGAAATGAAGCTGAGTGCTGCGTGCTTTCGTTTGCAAGTCTGGAACCTTTACCCATCTGGGTGGTCGGAGTTTGGACTGTTTGGAGTAATTAGACATCTTGAGAGTGTTATTGATTGGGTACTGGGTATAGGTCCTTCAGCAGAATGATTCAGAATCTGTCTGGAATTACACCAAGACGTTATGGTAAGTGATCATAGTGGATTCCCATAATACCTGAAAACAAGGAGAAGTGGGAGAGAGAATAGAGTTATTAAGGTGTGTTTACACAAAGTCGATTGATGTCGACTGAACCGTCCATACTGCCTCGATAACATAGTTTCTCCTCGTTTGGACACTCCTTTAGATTTAAAACAAAGATAGGTATCAGGGAGGGAAAAGGTGGAAAAAAATTAATCCTTTCACGTGTTCAATCCCTTATTCTTTCTTCTCAATAAGTAGAGACTACTGTTCCAAATTTTCAAACAACATCTCACGTAATCCCAACACTTTCGCAGAATATTAATTCGACAATGTTTTTGTGAATTAAAAAACTTCGCTCTATCTCCTCACTTTTCATCAATTTTTCGGAAATGAAAATATTCTTCAAAAAATGGTTATTATGTTGGAAAAAAAAAAAAAAAAAAAAAAAAAAAAAAAAAAAAAACAGCAAAAATTGAGACAAGGAAATACTCGATATAGGTATCTAAGTACTAATTATTTATTTGCTGATTGCAAAGCTCCACGGATGCCGGA
Organism: Diaphorina citri; assembly: GCF_000475195.1. Taxonomy (NCBI): domain Eukaryota; kingdom Metazoa; phylum Arthropoda; class Insecta; order Hemiptera; family Psyllidae; genus Diaphorina; species Diaphorina citri. The sequence goes on along the minus strand of NW_007378005.1, from coordinate 180,411 downwards.
AAGTTCACAGTCCATTTCAGACTTTGCCAGTGACATATCGTCTATCTGTGGGTATACATTGTTCACTGCATAGTTTAAATGTTTACAATACCAGATAGAGCTATGTTGTACAATGTCCGGATTTGAATATAACATTATTAGGCAGAAGATAGGTTCTATCTTATCTATCAAGTCCCTATGCTACCAATGTTCAACGAACATGGTAGGTATTTGAATGTATTTGCATACATATTTACATATACGTCTGAGGCAGCTTTTCTCAAAGTTTTCTTATCGCGGGCCACATTTGGGTGTTTCAAACTTGGGCGTTTGCTGAAAAATACATTGGTGAGGGTCTCTTTTGAGTTTTGAGAGCTGAAGAATGTTAGGCTTATGTACCGACGAGTATGGTGGTATGATCTTTAGCTAGATTGGTGCCGGGTTGAATGGTCATACTGGCTTGAGCTTTGTTTTGGTTCACAAATATGCATGTGTGTTAGCACTGCCAAGGGCCACACCGCAAAGCCTGCCGGGCCGGAGGTTGAGCATGGCTGATCTACGGATGGACTACTGGATTTACTTGTTTGCAGTTCCAAGTCCACTTTGACGGTAAAATTGGTCTCGGGTATGTTTTAATTACAATTTTGCATCGTGTGACTGACGTAAACTGACGTTCCAAATGAAAGATGTTCTATGCATTTGCATTCCGTGTTTACCATTTGCTTGTTGTTTGCGATGAGTGTAATGTTTGACTTACAGCTATACATGTGTTTGCTTGTGCTGTTTGCTCATCTGATTCTGCTACATGAGTCATCGGGAGTGCAGCTAGGTTGGAAATGTGGCGTGGAAAACACTTGTACTTAATGAGCTGATTGGGAAATACCTCAAGATAGAAACTATTTAACATACCTGCCTAACTACACAATTACACATACCTACACACTTGCAAAAATGGTCTCATACAGCTATACATGTGTTTGCTTGTGCTGTTTGCTCATCTGATTCTGCTACATGAGTCATCGGGAGTGCAGCTAGGTTGGAAATGTGGTGTGGAAAACACTTGTACTTAATGAGCTGATTGGGAAATACCTCAAGATAGAAACTATTTAACATACCTGCCTAACTACACAATTACACATACACACTTGCAAAAATGGTCTCACAGACACACAAACGCAAGAATGTCTCAATTCCAGCTCCAATAATAAGCGACCTGAAAGGTAACACAAAAGGTCTCCAACAGAAATTGGAAATGCCTTCTGTGCAACCAAGAAGCACTAGGTAGCCAAATAAATTGCATTGGTAAAAAATCACCCGTCAACCATGTTAACAAAAGACAAACGTAACACTCCAACAGAAATTGGAAATGCCTTCTGTGCAACCAAGAAGCACTAGGTAGCCAAATAAATTGCATTGGTAAAAAATCACCCGTCAACTCTGGAACAAAAGACACGGAATAAAGAATGATGCAATTTTGTAGATCTGTTAGGTAGAATCAAGAAAAGAGTGACATTTCCATTTCAAATGAACACGTTAAAAGGTGAATTCTGGAGCAGACAAAAGCCGAATTTATCAAAATCAGAGAGAATAAAAGGAGACACGACTCATGACTAAGAGCTGCAAGAAGGGATGGAAAACAAAGGAATACCCGGAGCTGATCCAAAGCCTATTGTACGTTGGGAGCTTCCAGAAATAAAATTAAAATAAAGACATCAGTGAAGAATAGAAAGAAGGCCAGGTATGACGTCGACTAATTGCAGGACATTAATTTCACGAAAAAAGGTAGTCAGTTTCGTTTTGTTGCTTTTTGTGTTTGTTACCTTGTCTGCGTGGAAGGTTTTTTCTTTCCAGACAGGGATTTCTCAAGCTTTCTTTTCGATTCTTCTCCTTCTTTTTTAATCAAAATAATGCGCTTGGAAGTTTTACATTTTTGGGAGGCAGAGAGTTGTAGTGGAGGATTTATTGTGCCTGCATGGGAAAAGTTTTGGAGATTCTTCTGAAATATCGAACTTAGTTTTTGTATTTGATTACTTTGATGTTGGTGGGTTTTTGTGGTATGACTTAGTCCAAAACTAAAGTTAATTCCACTAGAAAAAGTTCAAAACCTTAATATTGTTTCCATCTCTTCCTCAAGCTGCCAATTCTTAGAGACCAAAATCTTAAAGTTTGCTGTTTTCCTCTTTAAAATATTCTCTTAAGCTTCTTCTTCCTTATTCAAATATTTCCTATTTCCTAATAGTGTTCATATTTTACCAGCACTATAGGATTGAACATTTCCTAACTGAAGGAATAAATAAACTACCCAATAAATGGAATGTCCAGATCCCAACAAATTTCCAACGACACCCCGTCCACACCACTGCGTCTGAACGGTTCAGAGCTAAAGACTGATTACGTTACATGTCGAATGTCCTGGTTGATTAATACGCAGACATTAATAATCCGCTGAATCCTCATGTAGGTTATTTTTGAAGGGGGAAAAAAATGTGCATGGGGTAAGACGTATTTCGAAAAAACTACAAAATTACCAACTTCAAAAAAAAAAAAAAAAAAAAAAAATGG
>NW_007378005.1:152509-176716 GCF_000475195.1 Diaphorina citri | reverse complement strand
TTTATCTTTTTCGTCTGTAAAGTCTGGATTCAAGTGTAAGTGTCGACATCCCTACATGCCACTATAAGACAATTATTTTATATATAGATACATTTTAGAAGATAAGCTAGTATTTTAAATAGACTTCCTTTTGGACCCGATTAGTAGAATAAAGTTGTTGATTTGTTAATGTATTTTTTGACTACGATTTTAGTCAAAAAGTCTTCAAATGATTTTGTTACGAAAGTAGACTGTAGTCGAAGGAGGGTATTCCTATAGCTCAAAAACATAAGTACATACTATTAATAATACAACATATTTTGATAAGACATGTATTACAACTTATTAAAGGACAAACAAAAGAAATATTAAAAGCTTAATTATAATAAAATTTGGTATTCTTTTCGATGTTTTTTACTGTCAAGGAGATTTCTTTTTGATTCATCCAATATAATTTTTCAATATTTTTACATTCTTAAAACATCTGAAATAAAAAAGGAACCAATAAAACAAAATTTTAAAAGGTACAAAACAAGACTTTAGACATGGATGGTTAAATACTAAAAATTTCATCTAAAAGTGGATCGAAAACGTAAACTACATAATTTTTAGTTTTTACAAAACCACTTAAACTTTACTTGAGAACACAAGATACTAATTAGTTTTTTCTCTGTGTTTTCCATCGTCTACAAGACTTAATCTTTGGGGTTAAGCTAAAGGAAACCTGTTCAAGTAATCGATGACTTTACTCTTATCTCCCTAATTAGTTCGAGTAACTCGAAACTAGAGGGTTTTTTTATAACAACTTTAATAAAACTTAATTTTGAAAAAATTAAGAAAGTTACATTTAAAATATTTCATATGAGTATTTATTTGATAATATTAGTCATTTAATATTATGAATAAGTAAATTATGTCTTATGGAGTAATAATTAAATAATAGATGGATTCATTCATCATAAATTTTTTTGCTTTTTGTTTTTTCAAACATTTCATTGTTATTTTAATATTTTATTTTATTAAACTTTTATAGATCAGTGTAATAAATAAAATACAAGATTAAACAATACCTAAAAAAGGGGCGTACATAATATTTTTATAAAAAACCGGAGGTTTCTAGAACAAAAAAGAGAGAAAGCTTTTTCTGTTAATTTAAAATAGAAAAAGACCTGAAATTAAAATTGACATAGAAGCATCTATGTTTTACTAACATACTACAAAGACTTCAGGAGTGTTTAGGTTTTGTCTTACTTGCAACGACAGAAATCCTAAATAGTGTTGAGAGACCCATCCAGAAAAGTTTAAACATCTTCTGATCCATTTATAAGCTAGTCTTCTAGTATCGTTGAAAACTTTGAATCCGTTATTTTACGACTGGGAGTCTTCTTTAACAAAATCAACCTAATCCGGTGCAAATGACCTTCCGTAGTCGTCCTTAAACTGTTCGTGGATAAAACGCAACTAATGATTTTTTTTTTTTTTGTTTTCTTTGTGATGTTAATCTATGCTCTATTTCCGGAACCTTCTATGAAAACAAAGAGTTCATTGGAAATTAAGAAGGCATTGAGTTTTCAAACTAGGACTGAACAGTTTCAAACGGACACCGACTTTACGCTACTAAAAACTTCGTTAGTGACATCTTTAGTTTGTAGAGGTTCTTGCAGTGGAGAGAGATAAACCTATGGAGCACACCCTTAACTTAGCCCACCTCGCGCCTCTTCCTCACAATGCATCACAACGAACTGATATAGATAAAACTCGAAGTTTTCCCATTTGCAAAGTTAACATAATACCTAAAGGTCTCATTTTCACAACAATCTGCTTATATAATCTTTATATTTTGAGAGAGAGAGAGAGCGACGAAAAATAAGGAACTTCAGCGTCCGAAAACATTTGTAAAGGTCGACTTGTTTAATTACCAAATAAGGAGAAAATCTCGTTAACTGGTCCCTACCATTGGGTAGGCTTATGATTGGGTGCGCCGTTTCCGACGAATTGAAGTCACTAGGTAACCTTCTGACCACGTAAAGTTGCGCTATAGCCCGGCACGACATAGGAAGACTTAATGGACGTTGGTATGGTTTGTTTTACCCCCCCCCTCTCAAAGACTAAGCACTCAGCAGTTTGTAACCAACCTTTTATTTTCTTAGACTGAATTTTGAATAAAAAAGATCACCCAAAGAATATAAAGTTTTGTTGTCAAATGCCAAATAAAAAATAAACTATCGAAATAAAGGTATTTTCTTTAAATAAAATAAAAAAACTTGAGATTTCCTCTTAAATTCTATCAAATATTTTACGTATTTTAAGTCTAATGCAAATACATTACGTATATGGGTTTCCAATGATGTTTTTCTTACAATTTAGAAAATGGGGTACAAGGTACAAATTTTACGTATTGAATTTTCCAAGTTTGCATACGGAGTCCTTTGATTGCATTGATAAAGATGTTGCCAACTGTTAGATATCATTTTTGTCCCTGTGGGAAATGTAAAATGAATGTTTTCAGTCACTTAAAGCCACTAAATAGCAGTTATAAGTAAAGTGACGTTAATCCTCTATCAAATGTTCCTAGTGCATTTACAAACCCTACAATCTAGGTTATTCTAGAGCTTTCTCTAGAAATTAATGAACCAGACAGCTCTATACAATGTGCCAGAGCACTACTAAGTACCCCCAAACAAGACGAAGGTTTCCACGAAGCTTTCTCACACATGTCATGTGAACATTTTTCAAAAGCTGAAGCGCAAGAAAATGCCAGATGGATCATAATGCTTTTAGGAAGAGAAAAGGGAGAAGGGGAAACAACGTTCCTAAAAACAAAAACTACAGGAGGCCACAGGAAAGCACAACTGGAGAGGAGAGTGGATGAGGGATGAGAACTATGGAGGAGCAAGGAAAATCTTGGGGCAAATTTCCGTTTCGAAAAGTCTCTCCCTTTGGCTCTTTTTTTTCTCTCGGAAAGATTTCCAGCTGGGATGTTATTAGAATTTCTTAACTTATAATTTTTTTCCCTACTTTCTTTTTCCTTGTTTTTCCTGAAATTTTTGTTTTCTCTCCAGAGATCCCAGAAGAATTTGAAGACCCCTCCGTTTCACTCAAACTATTCTTTTTTGTTCTGGAAGAAAAAAAGAACAGGAAAAGAGATAAAACAACGTAATATATTTTTGAGACGGGCAATTCGTCACAGTAAGAGGTTTTCCCTAGAACCCTTGTGGTAGATGGTTTGAAAGCCTTGGGTTTTGCAAGTAAAAAACTTTATCAATGCATCATGGACAGTATAACTTCGAAGTAGGCAAATTCTAGCATACTATCACTTGCATGTTGAAATACACTGAAGAAGATCCCATTGTTTAATAAGAAGATAATCACTGCTTCTAAGTCAGGTCATCAGCAGAATGTTATTCACGGGTCTGGATTTAGAGATTTTCCAAGATTTGAGATTTTCCTCCCTGACTGTTATTGAAATGAGAAGCCATTTGGACCTGAACATTCTGATTTCAAACTTTGGACCTAACCTGCCTGACATAATCTGTTTAAAGCCGCAATCATCTTCTGTCTTCACGTCATATTTTCAACAATCACCGAAATCACAACAAAAAAGCTCCAAAACAAAAGTTCGCTTCGACTTCAAGCGAGCTTTTGACTTTGTCGCCAAATAGAAAAAAAAATGACAAAAACCACACACAAAACAATGTTAACCCTTAAATTTTAAACCTGAATCTACTGAGGCGACGTCGCCGGAGTAATGTCGCTGCCTGCGTCGCTACCGCCATCTTTCGACTTGTTCTCCTTTTTCCATTTCATGCGTCGGTTCTGGAACCAGATCTTGATCTGTCGCTCCGTGAGGCAGAGGGCGTGCGCGATCTCTATCCTCCGCCGTCGCGTCAGATAGCGGTTGAAGTGGAACTCCTTCTCGAGCTCGAGCGTCTGGTAGCGCGTGTAGGTTTGGCGACCGCGCTTCCGTTCTGAAATCAAAAGAGAAAGACCGTTTGTTAGTAAAGGCTTTGAGAAATATAGGTATTTTTCAAAAGGGCTATAAAAGGATTTTGAAGCTTGAACACAGACGTTGCAAAGGAAACATTTACAAAACAATGAAAAGTTTGAAGTTGTATTTACAGTGGGCCCAAACCGAGTATCAAAAATCAATTAGGTATCTAGTAGAAAATCGGACAAAAGTTACGGATGAGACCCTGAATGGCAAACACCAGAGTTTCCATTGTACTCAATTACTAACAGGTAGATACATCCGTTTGGTGTTCTCTGTTCAAAATAACACAAGGTTTCAGTCCAAAATGAGGAGGAGGAGGAGGAGGAAGAGTTTTAGGAGGAGGATGGAAGAGAAGAAGAGGGTAGGTCTGGGAAAATGTCAGCTGCGTTGGATTTACAAACTTGCCTCCTTATCCTTCTTCCCCAATCCCTCCATCTTTCACTCATCTCTCCCCCTTCCACCCTTCGTTTTATCTTAATTTTTCTCTCTTTTTTTTCCACCTCCACATCCTCCTCATCTCTTCCTCTCCCTTTTTCCTCTCTTTCTCGAAACATTTCTTGAAGGTTTCTTCTTTCTCTTCCTCTCGCTCTCTAGTCGCATTTATCTTCGTCACTTGTGACGTAATATAACATCTTATGTTCTCCACCTATTTTTTTTTCCTCTTCTTTCGATTCATCTTCTCTTTTTTTACTTGCTGCTTCCTCGGTTATGTTCGATGGAGAAAGTTGTGTGATCTGAACTTTGGCCATTGGACGGAGTTCTTTTGGGAACCTTAGATTGGTTTTTAGAGGCTTATCTTGTAACTCCATGTTGTTTATTCGTGCATCTCCTCTAGTACTTTGCTATGTTTATCTTCATATTTGTGTATGTTTGGAAATTATATTAGCTGTTCCTTTTTCTTAATCTTTCAATCTTCAATGGTTCATCAAAGAACATTTTTACATGACCACAAATTCTATAAAAATGATAGTAGACAGATTGCTCAAAAATATCAAAAAAAAGCTACAAAATGGAACAATATTCCGTGGAATATCAAATTCTTTCGAGAAAATGTTGAGCAGTACCTCAGGGTTGATCTTACTCCCCTTTACTCCCTCCCAAGAATCTCTTTACGTCTTATTCTCTTCTTTTTTTTCTGTCAGTTTTTCTTTTTTCTTTTTTTAGATTAACATTTTTTTGCCCTTCTTATATTTCTAATTTATGAATGTGTACATAATTATGCCAATTTTTAGTGTTACTTTTTTATGATCACCTATTTCATAAAAATCTTGAGATAAATTTTTAATCAAAGAGTGACACTGACACACCAATATGATTTTGTAATAGGTATGTTACAATATGTACGAAATGTTAGCGTAATTTTATACAGGGGATAATTTTCTACAGAGGATTTCCATTCCTTCTGTCATGGATTGAGGGGAATCCGCCCCGGGCGGGAATCGAACCCGCGGCCTAGCGCTTACAAGGCAGACGCACTACCAACTAAGCTAACTAGGCTGGCTACAACACCGTTTGAAATTTAGTAGTTGTTGTGGGTAAAATTTGTACCTGACGGACATGGAAAGTAAAGTAAGTATTAGAGAATATTTACCTGTGATTTTTTATGAGCTTCTTCTTTGTTATTAGTCACTAAATTGTTCATTAAATTTTTGGAACACCAGCTTTCATGTTCCCGTTAGCATCATAGCTTGCTTCACTTTTCTACAATGACCGTTCTTGTTTCTGGTTCTCCCAAGATGAAGAAGCTGTCGAAACTCAAAAACCATCTTTTCTCCATCCAATGATGGTGCTGACAATTCATGTACATCAGATGAGATTGCTTTCTAATTTTAGCTGACACTCTTTATTTGTTCACCGATTTCAGCATCGTCCCACTAACCCAACTGTCATTTACTCGCTCGCTTTTTCATTATGTTGCTTTTCTTTTCGATATTGCTTTATTGATTTCCGAGGAGAATGTCAGTGGCAAGCCTGGTAAGGCCTAAGACCCTCCACAATACTCTCTGATATGTTGTTTTTATTTCGTAGGGCTTTATGCATATCCAATGTCTTTTTCTGAGGATACATGGTCTCATCTTTCCAAACTTGACAAACATCCCAATATGTTTTTACTTTTTTCACAAGATTTTATGCATATCCAATGTCTTTTTCTGAGGATATGTACCTTGACTTATCTTTTTTTTTATCATACCTATCTTGTAATATGTATTATTTCACTCCTTATCTATAATCTCTTTGCTACCCTTTCCTTCAGTTCTTTTCTGTATTCCTGATTCCTGTTTATTTTCTTCTTGCTTGCTTTCTTTCCACTAATGGTCTCTCTTCTTGAAGTTCCTTAAAAAATCAGACATTCCCATTTCTTCAGTGGAGAACTATTGAAGCACACAAATAAACAAGCATACAAAACGAGACACTATCGAAATCCGGAAGTGAATGAAAACAAAAATGTAAAAAAAAGTCAAAATAAAAAACAAACAAAAGCAAAGAATGTTTTCTAAAAGAATTTCAAGGTCTCGGATATTGAATGCACATTTCCTATTGTAGAACTTCCTATTGCAATTGACATAGATCTATTGTTTTAGACAAATTTCACTTGCACAATAAGAAGAAAGAAATTTCACTCGCTATTGAACAATTTGAAAAGGACATTCCAAAAACATTGATGTAAACAATGTTACAATCAATGGGAGACATAATGAAGACAGTAATCAAATGATAGATAATGAAAATAGAAAGAAAATGAAACAAAGGATAGTTAAAGTACTCGTACCTCAATCAGGACTAATACCAGCTTATCAAAAGAATTCATAAAAGAGTATTGAAACTTAAGAGCTTAAAACCATTGAAGAATTTTATCCATCTCAAAAGGATATTGATTAACACCAAATTCTTTTGGCGATCAACAAACAAATATTGGACTTGCTAAATCCACAAATTCACACAAGTCATCAACAGGACTGTTCAAAGCAACCGCCAAGTCATGATTGCCAACATTCGTTATATAACGAATAGGCACTAGACGAAGAAGAAGAGGGAGGTCTAGTCATTTACTGTCAAACCATGTGAGGATATGTACCTTGACTTATCTTTTTTTTTATCATACCTATCTTGTAATATGTATTATTTCACTCCTTATCTATAATCTCTTTGCTATACCCTTTCCTTCAGTTCTTCCCTGTATTCCTGATTCCTGTTCATTTTCTTCTCGATTTCTTTCCACTAATGGTCTCTCTTCTTGAAGTTCCTTAAAAAATCAGACATTCCCATTTCTTCAGTGTTTCTGTCCAAGTAGACTTTAACTTCATTTGAATCCAAACAGGTATGCAATTAGTCCTTATTCAGACTACTAATTTCAATTCATTCAAATCAAATTTACAAATAAGGCCTTGTAGACTAGATAACCATACTAGTTTTACACTGCTGGAATTACAAGGAGGAAATGGAAGAAAAGAGAAAATTGCATCACAAGATACTTTTGTTCAGGTTTCTCTCTCTCCAAGAATATTGTCTTTGTCTGGCATGTTTGTCTCTGTTTTGTGTAAATTGTCACTTCGTTTTTCGACATGTCTGTAACTTACTTTCTGTATTGTTCTGTTATTGTGAATATTGTTGGGTGGACTTTTTTCTATTTGGAGGTCCACTAGAATTTTTACTTTCCTTATTTCTTTTTAGAGGCCCATTATTTGTACAGAGGGCAGAGATTTCTCCAGACCTCCAGTGACTCTAGGAGGTCGTGTGAGAATTTTTCCCAATGGAATTTGTAAGTTGATAGGTCAAAAGCTATAGAAGATCATGATCAGACTTAACCAGTTTTCAAATTAATGCGAATATTGTCTTCATAACGGGGCGTGAACGACCTAATTAAGTGCATTTCTAGAGCAATAAAGTCTCCTATTAGCTAGAAAAGAAAAAGTGGGGAGAGAAAAGGCTGAATTGTGAAAAGAAGACATTTTATGATACATGTATTACTCAGACGACCATCCGCCTAAAACAGAGTCAACCAAATATCTAATCATTCACAAATAATATTAAAAAACCATCGGGTCATAAATAAATTAAACCATTTTGATTATAAATAAATAATGAAGAAAAAATAATAATAAAAATAGGGCGATTGGGCACTCAAACTTTTCTAAGGCGCTACTGGAAACTGAGTAGCGCGGAAAATTACAGACCGTATTAATCGTGATGCTGTAATTAAATGATGTAATTATTAATATCAGGCACAATGTAAATACAAAACGCTTTTTTTTTTTTTTTTTTTTTTTTTTTTTTTTTTTTTTTTAATATCTAATCTGTTAAAGATACCTACAATATATTGTTTTACTATTTTCATATAGGTACGGTGTGTCCAATTTAAAAATAAATACATTCCATACGATAGATAAATTTAGTTAGGTAGGTACCGTATACCGACAGAAAATTTTTATTCCGTCCTTTTCCACGTTCGGAATTGGTTTTTATCAACCTGACAACCTGATTTGAACCAAAGTTAGTGGATATTCAAAATGCGTGAAAGGTGTCTGTGTCTCTAATATAAGGGTGACCTTAATTTAGTTGTTTCTAAGAATAGCCAATAGTTAGGGCCGTTTTGTCCGTAACCTTAAGAAAAATGTGGGTGCCCGCTGAACTGGTTTAGTAGGTAAAAAAAAGAACATCTTAAACTATAATATCCAAAGTTAACCCAACTCGAAAACAGACCTACGCCACTATTTTTGCCTGTGACAGGACACCTTGGAAAGTGATTGATGAGCTTTGCTTTAGCCATGGCTTAGTCACTTTTCATTTCTTGAAGCCTTATTGTTTTTTTTCTATCAAAATCAAATTACAATGCCAGTTTTAGCCTGCGTAGAGCGATTAAGAGCAAGTTAATTGCCGTTTTCAATTCGGTTCAAAACATCACGGTTTTGTGTCACTGAGTTTGATCTCCGGCCATGGTATATATTTCTTTTGAAGTATAATATTCAAAGCTTTTTTTTCCCCCTGTTTTAGTCGATTTGTCTTGCCTTCTTTCGACGTTATTTCGTCTGCTACATCTGCTTGTTTATGACAATCATCACTTTACCTCGACGATTTCACATTTAGTTTGTGTCTATTGATTTCGCCATAACTTTCAAAGATTTATCTTTGATGAAACTTGGCAAACAGGTTCATCACATAAAAGAAATTTGTAGGTTACATATGTTTATAACTTTTTTGGGCCCATTCGGTTTTTGTGGCCTTGTTCTGAGTGACTTCTCGGTATAGATCACTGAACTAATAACTAATAATGCAATGGAGTCGGACTTTTCTAGTCCTGGTGAGAAAGAGGTCAACGCTACGCCATCTTGTTTCAAACGAATAAAATGCCAGTTTTAGCCTGCGTAGAGCGATTAAGAGCAAGTTAATTGCCGTTTTCAATTCGGTTCAAAACATCACGGTTTTGTGTCACTAGGTTCGATCTCCGGCCATGGTAGATATTTCTTTTGAAGTATAATATTCAAAGCTTTTTATTTTTTTCCCCCTGTTTTAGTCGATTTGTCTTGCCTTATTTCGACGTTATTTCGTGCACAATACATCTTCTTGTTCATGACAATCATCACTTTACCTCGACGATTTCACATTTAGTTTGTGTCTATTGATTTCGCCATAACTTTCAAAGGTTTATCTTTGATGAAACTTGGCAAACAGGTTCATCACTTGAAAGAAATTTGTAGGTTACGTTATGTTTATAACTTTTTTGGGCCCATTCGGTTTTTTGTGGCCTTGTTCTGAGTGACTTCTCTGTATAGATCACTGAACTAATAACTAATAATGCAATGGAGTCGGACTTTTCAGGTCCTGGTGAGAAAGAGGTCAACGCTACGCCATCTTGTTTCAAACGAATAAGACCCGTTAATTGATTTCAATCAAGCATTTGATTCTGTGACAATTATCTCATGTCACTTTTGATTAGCGACTCAGAGAGCAGTTCCAACTGTTTTGTCATGGTTCATTAGAATCATTAAAAGACACTGATGACTATTAAGATCATTTTATTGCTTTAGACATAGCTCAGTGTGCCCACTATTTATACTAGCAGAAATACAACAAGGAAACACTGCATGACCGCATCTTATTTGTCAGACTGATGATGTCAGACTTCTGGACCAAACAAACAGTTCGGCTCTTCTTTAGCATTTGATTCTGTGACAATTATCTCATGTCACTTTTGATTAGCGACTCAGAGAGCAGTTCCAACTGTTTTGTCATGGTTCATTAGAACCATTAAAAAACACTGATGACTATTAAGATCATTTATTGCTTTACACATAGCTCAGTGTGCCCACTATTTATACTAGCAGAGTGGAGAGTACTTTGATCTTGGAAAAAGGTAATTTTTTTATTTGTACCCCAGAACCTATTTTGTTATTTTTGTACCTCCAGGTAAAGTTTAAGTAGTGTTGATCTTCTGAAACTTCCATCCGTCCAATTACAGGATTTTCGGATATTTCACGGTTCTGGACCAAACAAACAGTTCGTCGATTTGTCTCTGATTTTTTAACATTAGAAATTTACCTTTTGAAGCTCTTTTGGAGTTCATATAAGTGAAATAGGAATCTACCTCCAATACCTCCATGAATTTGACAATCCTACAATGTCCATTCCATTGCTGACCCACAGTTCTAGAGTCAAAATGTCACATTTCAAAGTTCTTGGTTAGGCCTTCTTACTTTACAATACAACTGACAGTAGGGAAATAATGTACATATTTATGAATGATCTACATAGTCATATTTACTTCTACATGCTTAAATGCATTTTGCTTTAATTAAGTGATATTCTGAATGATAACGAAAAATATACCACACATGAACTTTCAATCTAACAACCGATTTCAATATCCAACGTTATCTTTCCACGCAAATAATACTCAGTTTTGTGAATCAGATAAAATGAACCGGTAGATATTAAAATATATTCTGATATGAAGTTCCTATTCAGGGTACTCACTAACGTCCAAAAAAGAGCATCCATCACAGTTCAGATTCTTTCAAATTGCAGAAACTTGGAATATCCAGAATTCCACATTATTGGTAGTTGAACCCAAGGCTTGAATTCAAGGACCAATTAAATACGAGTAGCTATGGGTTTCACCAACTTATTTTTTAGCGCGTAACAGCTTATTAGCTTAACAACCCTCTTAAGCCTATACAAATCAAATGGAACTTAACAGGCTTTCTATATGGGTTGAAAGATATTGGTGAAATCCACCCTACTTCTTTCAAACCGGCTCGACTTTAGTTTTTTCAAAGCCTGAGCTTTTTGACCCAGTACATTTCATCCTCTCAGGTGTCTACGAGAAGTTTGATCATCTTCTGTCTTCACATATTTTCAACAATCACCGACATCACAACAAAAAAGCTCCAACACAAAAGTTCACCTCGACTTCAAGCGAGCTTTTGACATCGTCGAAAATAGTGAACCCGAGGGATGCTGTAGCTACGGACTCATCCATCACATGTCGAATTTCGAGTCTAATTTCACCTCCCACTTCCTCTTGTCTCCTATTCTCTCCTCTTCTTTTCCTCTTTCTTTTCTTCTCTCCACATTCTTTCTCTTTTTCGTGCGTCTTCCATTCTTTTTTGGTCTGAGCTCATTTGTTTTACTTTGATGTTTTTCAAAGCGTGCTGGCGGAAAATGTTCTCTCTCTGAACCCGAGGGATGCTGTAGCTACGGACTCATCCATCACATGTCGAATTTCGAGTCTAATTTCACCTCCCACTTCCTCTTGTCTCCTCTTCTCACCTCTTCTTTTCCTCTTTCTTTTCTTCTCTCCACATTCTTTCTCTTTTTCGTGCGTCTTCCATTCTTTTTTGTTCGAAAATGTTCTCTCTCTCACTTTCTCTCTCACTCTCCCTCTCTCTTTCTCTTTCTCTCTCTCTTCCCCTTTCACTCACTCTCTCTTTCTCGCACTCTCACACTGTGGGTATACATTGTTCACTGCATAGTTTAAATGTTTACAATACCAGATAGAGCTATGTTGTACAATGTCCGGATTTGAATATAACGTTATTAGGCAGAAGATAGGTTCTATCTTATCTATTAAGTCCCTATGTTACCAATGTTCAACGAACATGGTAGGTATTTGGATGTATTTGCATACATATTTACATATACGTCTGAGGCAGCTATTCTCAAAATTGTGAATCAGATAAAATGAACCGGTAGATATTAAAATATATTCTGATATGAAGTTCCTATTCAGGGTACTCACTAACGTCCAAAAAAAGAGCATCCATTACAGTTCAGATTCTTTCAAATTGTAGAAACTTGTGGAATATCCAGATTTCCACAGTATTGGTAGTTGCGAAGCCAAGGCTTGAATTCAAGGAACAATCAAATACGAGTAGCTATGGGTTTCACCAACTTATTTTTTAGCCCCTAACAGCTTATTAGCTTAACAACCCTCTTAAGCCTATACAAATCAAATGGAACTTAACAGGCTTTCTATGGGTTGAAAGATATTGGTGAAATCCACCGTCTCTATCAAAACTGTCAATGTCGATTTGTCTCTGATTTTTTAACATTAGAAATTTACCTTTTGAAGCTCTTTTGGAGTTCATATAAATGAAATAGGAGAATCTACCTCCAATACCTCCATGAATTTGACAATCCTACAATGTCCATTCCATTGCTTTCTTTGGAAAGGGCACAGTTCTACAGTCGAAATGTCACATTTCAAAGTTCTTGGTTAGGCCTTCTTACTTTACAATTTACAATACAACTGACAGTAGGGAAATAAACAAAACAACTGACAGTAGGGAAATAGGTAATGCATTTTGCTTTAATTGATATTCTGAATGATAACGAAAAATATACCACACATAAACAACCGATTTCAATATCCAACGTTATCTTTCCACGCAAATAATTATCAGTTTTGTGAATCAGATAAAATGAACCGGTAGATATTAAAATATATTCTGATATGAAGTTCCTATTCAGGGTACTAACTAACGTAAAAGAAGAGCATGAATTTCGGCTCAGGTTTTATCAAATTACGTACGCAAAGGATCTACAAAATTTCTAGATAGGTAGAAAGAAATTTGCTAAAGGCATCGATATTTCCACAGTACTGGTAGTGAAATAGGTTCTTGAGTTCAACCCAAGGCTTGGATTCAAGAACCCATTTCAGAACTTTTAGTTTTTTCAAAGCCTCAAATTTTTCACCCAGTACATCCCATCCTCTCAGGTGTCTACGAGGAGTTTTATCATCTGGCATCAGCAATATTTGAGTTTTTTGGTTGTCTGGTTGCTGGCATGTTATGTCCGCCTACAATAAACTGATTACCATAGGATAAAATATGGCTTTCTCTCGCTACAGCTTGTAATTAATTATCATCTCGTAAAGAAAATATTATTGCATGTCTCCTTAGCATAACTAATACAACTCGTCTTGACATAAAGCAGTCTCGAGAGTTTTGTCTCTTCTCGTTTTTAATTCAGCAGATTTTATTCAAATCCGGTGTTCACATACCAACGCAATGTCGCGAATAATTTTGCGAAATTTTTCGGAATGATACAAATGATCTTCTCCTCTTTAGCAAATCCGTGTATCATTTTTACTTGCCTGTCAAAATAATATTTTGTGGCTTTTGTGTTTTCTTGAATTTTGACTTGACTATTTTAATCATAAACTAATCATAAACATAATGACCAAATTTGGACGCCTGTATTTCAGGTTGAATTGGGATTGCAGAAATTGTTGTCAAGAGCATGGGGGAAATATTATAATAAAGTGAAGCTTGACTTACCAAACTGACTACGCATCCACGGATACAAAGGACTAGGTAATGAGGCAGAAGTGTTGTTTGGTTGCTGATTAGGAGGTTGGTTTGGAGGTTGTGACGGTGGTTGGTTTGGAGGTGTTTGCTGATGATTGACTACAACTTGATGGTGTTGAGGAGGAGGTTGCTGGGCATACATCATATGCTGTGGTGGGGGTTGTTGTGGCTGCTGTTGCTGCGGATGAGGGTGGGGATGGTGATTCATGTGATGGTGCTGATGATGGTGATGGTTATTGAGCGTAGGATCCACGAGGTCATTGGGACTTTCAGGTCCTGGGATGATACCATTACCGACGGCAGCTTGGAGTTTACAACTAGCATATACAACAGGAGTTTGGTGACCATTCTGTGGACCCATGTGTCCCATACTGGGTGAGTCCGGTCTAGGATATTGCTCCATGCCCCCTTCATGCGCTCCGTAGTACGCAGCGTTCCTAATGTCCATCCGATCATACGGTGGAAACCTAGGGTAGGGCATCCCATGCACTGGCTGCCCATTGTTGGGAACTTGTCCATAGTGGTGCACTTGCCTTGGGTCATACATGCTGGGATCTTCGACACCATTGTTTTGGGGCAGGACGGTGGCACCGTAATGGTGTTGCTGGTGATGTTCTGGGGGGAGTACGCCGCCATTTTTGATATCGGGCATATACGAATTTGCAAAGTATGAACTCATATCTCGTCGCTTGATGGAGTTTAGAGGAACATGTTTCACCGAAGTATTTTACAATCCTGATTGATGACTTTGCTGGCGGTGAATGAGGACTTGATGGAATTGCACCTCTGCCAATCCAAGAGATGGAGTTGGTATGATACCAGGTAATGCATTCGCCCCTGAAACAAGACAAAGGAGTTCTAGATTAGAAAGAGTTTAGAAAAGGCTAGCACTGGTAAAGGGATCATCACACTTACGGCGTAGATACAAATTGTAATTAAAATCCTTATGTAGGTAAGGTGTAACGAATTTCATTAACTCGAGTGCAGAAGAAAGTTGGAACCTTCAAGTTTCCTAAATGACAAGGCAGTGCTTGGACTGGAAATGTTTCATAATGTCGTCTGTATATTGCACAACCCATTGTGAATGAGGACTTGATGGAATTGCACCTCTGCCAATCCAAGAGATGGAGTTGGTATGATACCAGGTAATGCATTCGCCCCTGAAACAATAAAATGGAGTTCTAGATTAGACAGAGTTTTGAAATAGCAAGACTGCTAAAGGGATCATCACAATTACAGCGTAGATACAATTTTGTAATTAAAATCCTGATGTAGGTAAGGTAAGGTGTAACTAATTTCATTTACTCGAGTGCAGAAGAAAGTTGGAACCTTCAAGTTTCCTAAATGACAAGGCAGTGCTTGGACTGGAAACGTTTCATAATGTCGTCTGTATATTGCACAACCCATTGCATGACTGGAATGAACACACACCAAGACTCAACCCATTGCATGACTTGAATGAACACACACCAAGTCATGTGAAGGTACACAAAACACTCACACATACAATGAGTAAGAAAAAAAAAATCTTGAAACTTCAATGATAAAAATCAAAGTAGATATTTATCTGGTTGTCCAAGTCAATGTCAGGTCTGAGCCCTTCAAGTTTCCTAAATGACAAGGCAGTGCTTGGACTGGAAACGTTTCATAATGTCGTCTGTATATTGCACAACCCATTGCATGACTTGAATGAACACACACCAAGACTTGTGAAGGTACACAAAACACTCACACATACAATGAGTAAGAAAAAAAAAAATCTTGAAACTTCAATGATAAAAATCAAAGTAGATATTTATCTGGTTGTCCAAGTCAATGTCAGGTCTGAGACCACAAGACTTATGGGCGACCATAAATCTTGTCGAGTACATGGGGCAATTTGTCACAGACGTCAAAAGTTCTGGCAAGTAATTTCCAGAGACTTCACTGAGAACGAAATCCTTCACGGGTTTTATTTGAATGTTTAATTTGTGTTGGTTACTCTGTGTGATCTTTCAATAGATGACTACTTCTATGGATGACTACTAATTTGTTGGCAATTATGAGTGCAGCACTGCACCTTCGCATATATCTCATTAGGAGTTCTAAAGAATTCAGTAGTAAACAGATTAGAAATACGCATGAAAAAGTGTCGAATGAAGAAGTGGAAAGTTGGAAACATCTTGAATGAACTTTAGGAAACCAGAAATCAAGTAACTTTTCATCGACGCTATTAGATAATTAAAAGATACTCGTAAAGATAATATTTATTGTGATTTCCCATTAAGACAATTTGAAAGAGGAATTTGTACAACAGGTGTTTGTTCCAAAATAATATGTAGTATGTGATCATTAACATCACATTCATAAAACTATGAACAAACAAAGTACAAAATTTTGATTTTATAGGCCATTATTATGACATTCAAATAATCGACAACAATGACTTCTTCTCCGAAAAAATTAATGTACCTAATAATTGGCACTTTTCGTTCGCTTTATTACTTTGTTAATTACCTTTACATTCTAATTCAAACAGTCGTTAAATTGTATATTAATTGATTTATTAACACTTGAAAGAAAAAGGTTGGAGGGACTCAATTAGGCAAAATTAAATGTGTTCACTGGAATTTTGTGATTCAATAAGAAGAAATGAGTCTCAAATCATTTGTTAATTACCTTTACATTCTAATTCAAACAGTCGTTAAATTGTATATTAATTGATTTATTAACACTTGAAAGAAAAAGGTTGGAGGAACTCAATTAGGCGAAATTAAATGTGTTCACTGGAATTTTGTGTTTCATTAAGAAGAAATGAGTCTCAAATCATAAAAAAAAAAAATGTTTAATCCAAGTGATTTGTGTTGTTGGTTTTGATTGAGACGTTTTGATTAAAATCAGGCGCATCGTTGATAAGAGATTCTAATCAGAGGGCTTCGTGTGGTCAGTTTCTTCATTGAAGAAGTGATAAGACTGTGAGCAATGTTTGGATGAAGGTCTCATAAGTGTCGAATGAAGAAGTGGAAAGTTGGAAACATCTTGAATGAACTTTAGGAAACCAGAAATCAAGTAACTTTTCATCGACGCTATTAAATAATTAAAAGATAAAGATAATATTTATCGTGATTTACCCATTAAGACAATTTGAAAGAGGAATTTGTACAACAGGTGTTTGTTCCATAATAATAGCCGGCGTCAAGAGTCTTCATATTTGTTACACGCCTACTTTGAAAATTGGGTTCGGTAAAAAAATAAAATAAAAAAAAAAAAAATCCCCCATGGCCGAGTAGAACCCAAGGTTTCTTCGTCCGTCATCAATCCACATCAGTTGTCAAAGAATTTTGACAGAAATATTTTTCACTGACGACGAAATCAATCTCCTTCCAATCAGGCTGAGAGATGGAGAAGAGATATGAGCTTCAAGTCTGTGTGTTTGTATTATTGGACTGTTACTGAATCTCCTTCCAATCAGGCTGAGAGATGGAGAAGAGATATGAGCTTCAAGTCTGTGTGTTTGTATTATTGGACTGTTACTGGGTGTTTCGGAAAGACCTATCTCGAACTTGGCTACCAGACTATAAAGCTATAGAGGCTGTAACAGTTGTTTGAAAGGTATACAACTGATTGCAGTGGGTACTAAGTAACTAGGTAAAAAAAAAGTTTAAAAGAAAGGTTGTGCTCATCTGATTCTGCTACATGAGTCATCGGGAGTGCAGCTAGGTTGGAAATGTGGCGTGGAAAACACTTGATACTTAATGAGCTGACTGGGAAATTCTTCAAAATAGAAACTATTTAACATAACTAACTACACAATTACACATATACAGAATTTTATCTAAATTTACAATTTACCTGTGTATTCTTAGGCAGATGGCAAGATGGCAAATAAAGACATTATTGCATCAAGCAAGAAAAATGGCCAAAAACGAATGGATAAGGAAAAAGGAACACAGATAAAAATGGAACTAAAACAAAGTAGGTATGATTCAATGCTCATCTGATTCTGCTACATGAGTCATCGGGAGTGCAGCTAGGTTGGAAATGTGGCGTGGAAAACACTTGATACTTAATGAGCTGATTGGGAAATACCTCAAGATAGAAACTATTTAACATACCTGCCTAACTACACAATTACACATACACGGGAAATTCTTCAAAATAGAAACTATTTAACATAACTAACTACACAATTACACATATACAGACTTGCAAAAATGGTCTCACAGATACACAAACGCAAGAATGTCTCAATTCCAGCTCCAATAATAAGCTAAGCGACCTGAAAGGTAACACAAAAGGTCTCCAACAGAAATTGGAAATGCCTTCTGTGCAACCAAGAAGCACTAGGTAGCCAAATAAATTGCATTGGTGAAAAATCACCCGTCAACCATGTTAACAAAAGACAAACGTAACGCAGGGAACAAAGAATGATGCAATTTTGTAGATAGATAGAATCAAGAAAAGAGTGACATTTCCATTTCAAATGAACACGTTAAAAGGTGAATCCTGGAGCAGACAAAAGCCGAATTTATCAAAATCAGAGAGAATAAAAGGAGACACGACTCATGACTAAGAGCTCCAAGAAGGGATGGAAAACAAAGGTTATACCCGGAGCTGATCCAAAGCCTATTGTTGGGAGCTTCCAGAAATAAAATTAAAATAAAGACATCAGTAAAGAACGAATAAAAGGAGACACGACTCATGACTAAGAGCTGCAAGAAGGGATGGAAAACAAAGGAATACCCGGAGCTGATCCAAAGCCTATTGTTGGGAGCTTCTAGAAATAAAATTAAAATAAAGACATCAGTAAAGAATAGAGAGAAGGCCAGGTATGACGTCGACTAATTGCAGGACATTAATTTGGTTTTGATTGAGACGTTTTGATTAAAATCAGGCGCATCGTTGATAAGAGATTCTAATCAGAGGGCTTCGTGTGGTCAGTTTCTTCATTTGAAGAAGTGATAAGACTGTGAGCAATGTTTGGATTAAGGTCTCATGCATTAATTTCACGAAAAAAGGTAGTCAGTTTCGTTTTGTTGCTTTTTGTGTTTGTTACCTTGTCTGCGTGGAAGGTTTTTTCTTTCCAGACAGGGATTTCTCAAGCTTTCTTTTCGATTCTTCTCCTTCTTTTTTAATCAAAATAATGCGCTTGGAAGTTTTACATTTTAGGGAGGCAGAGAGTTGTAGTGGAGGATTTATTGTGCCTGCAATCAACTGTGTTTGGTGACTCAATGACTGCTAGCTCTTGTAAAGGGGACTGTTTTAAAAGCAAAATCAATAAATAAATCATAAAAAAAGACATCGTTAAAAAACACATTATCAGTTTAACAAGACCGGCCGATCTGTTGGAAAATCTATCTCCTTCTTTTTTAATCAAAATAATGCGCTTGGAAGTTTTACATTTTTGGGAGGCAGAGAGTTGTAGTGGAGGATTTATTGTGCCTGCATGGGAAAAGTTTTGGAGATTCTTCTGAAATATCGAACTTAGTTTTTGTATTTGATTACTTTGATGTTGGTGGGTTTTTGTGGTATGACTTAGTCCAAAACTCTCCTTCTTTTTTAATCAAAATAATGCGCTTGGAAGTTTTACATTTTTGGGAGGCAGAGAGTTGTAGTGGAGGATTTATTGTGCCTGGGAAAAGTTTTGGAGATTCTTCTGAAATATCGAATTTAGTTTTTGTATTTGATTACTTTGATGTTGGTGGGTTTTTGTGGTATGACTTAGTCGAAAAATAAAGTTAATTCCACTAGAAAAGTTCAAAACCTTAATATTGTTTCCATCTCTTCCTCAAGCTGCCAATTCTTAGAGACCAAAATCTTAAAGTTTGCTGTTTTCCTCTTTAAAATATTCTCTTAAGCTTCTTCTTCCTTATCCAAATATTTCCTATTTCCTAGTAGTAATGTTCATATTTTACCAACGCTATAGGATTAAACTTTTCCTTACTGAAGGAATAAATAAACTAACCAATAAATAGAATGTCCAGATCCCAACAAATTTCCAACGACACCCCGTCCACACCACTGCGTCCAACTTTATTCTGACATATAACCTGATTCTATGTATTTTTTCACACGAACGAAATTGGTACATCCTCGCACAAACCAAAAGAGTCAACTGAATCTGACTGAAACAAAATGCCCATTCAGGCTCCTCCAAATTGGATCAGATCAACTGTGTTTGGTGACTCAATGACTGCTAGCTCTTGTAAAGGGGACTGTTTTAAAAGCAAAATCAATAAATAAATCATAAAAAAAAGAAATCGTTAAAAAACACATTATCAGCCTAACAAGACCGGCCGATCTGTTGAAAATCTACCAAAAGCCATTCTCTTTAGAGGTTACATGTTAGGTTATGTAGGTTTGGTTAAAAGCTCACCATAATTTCAGAAGTTCTTGTTGCAGTTCATTGGGCTGTCTCTGTGAAAAAGGTTATTAGACTAGTAATAATGACTTTAGGAGATCAGGACACGACATCAAAAACAAGGTAAAGACGAAGACGATCAAATGAGGTACATAGCAATGATAGGAATACTGTGTGTCAGTTTAAGGCTAAAATCCTTTGATTTGGGTTTCTTGGATGAAGGCGAAAACTTTGGAGGATTTATTGTGCCTGGGAAAAGTTTTGGAGATTCTTCTGAAATATCGAATTTAGTTTTTGTATTTGATTACTTTGATGTTGGTGGGTTTTTGTGGTATGACTTAGTCCAAAAATTTAAAAGCAAAATCAATAAATAAATCATAAAAAAAAGAAATCGTTAAAAAACACATTATCAGCCTAACAAGACCGGCCGATCTGTTGGAAAATCTCCCAAAAGCCATTCTCTTTAGAGGTTACATCTTAGGTTATGTAGGTTTGGTTAAAAGCTCACCATAATTTCAGAAGTTCTTGATGCAGTTCATTGGGCTGTCTCTGTGAAAAAGGTTATTAGACTAGTAATGATGACTTTAGGAGATCAGGACACGACATCAAAAACAAGGTAAACACGAAGACGATCTAATGTGGTTTGGTTAAAAGCTCACCATAATTTCAGAAGTTCTTGTTGCAGTTCATTGGGCTGTCTCT
This sequence comes from Diaphorina citri, assembly GCF_000475195.1. Taxonomy (NCBI): domain Eukaryota; kingdom Metazoa; phylum Arthropoda; class Insecta; order Hemiptera; family Psyllidae; genus Diaphorina; species Diaphorina citri. Next base: position 155,898 of record NW_007378005.1, on the reverse strand, counting down.
GTGAAAAAGGTTATTAGACTAGTAATGATGATGACACGACATCAAAAACAAGGTAAAGATGAAGACGATCTAATGGCATTGATTTTGCAAACAGAACACATACACAGGTTGAACACAAAAGTATTACTTTTCATGAAACAAATCAACTATTATCTATTCGATAAAATAACTTTATTCTGACATATAACCTGATTCTATGTATTTTTTCACACGAACGAAATTGGTACATCCTCGCACAAACCAAAAGAGTCAACTAAATCTGATTGAAAAAAAAATGCCCATTCAGGCTCCTCCAAATTGGATCAAGATCAGCCTCTTTCCTAATTAAGACCAAAACCCAAAAAACTAATGAAAATGAAAGTGAAAGATCACCCAACAAATTAATCAGAAATATGAATGGGGACAACAGGGCTTCTGTGGCCACAATGGAGGAATCTGCAAACCACATGTCACTCGGAGACACTCTAGTAGATGAGGCAAACATGATGGGTCGTGCAAAAAACATATTCGCCAAAAACTAATGAAAATGAAAGTGAAAAATCACCCAACAAATTAATCAGAAACATGAATGGGGACAACAGGGCTTCTGTGGCCACAATGGGGGAATCTGCAAACCACATGTCACTCGGAGACACTCTAGTAGATGAGACAAACATGATGGGTCGTGCAAAAAACATACATATTCGCCAAAAAACAACAAAACAAAATTCGTTAATGAGTTTTTGCAACTTCTGGTTTTAATTAACCCTCAGAAGATTTTGTTCAGATTACATTGAGTGGGTTGATTCTTTGATTCTTTTTCTTTTGTTGTTAGGCGTTCAATAGATATACGAGTAAGTATAATAGATACACCAGAGGATCATGCTTATAAACATTTATTTGTAAAGGCTTTAATAAATTTCGATTTCTTTTGACAATTCTGGAAGATGAGTAGTTTGAACTTCAGGCTCCTCCAAATTGGATCAAGATCAGCCTCTTTCCTAATTAAGACCAAAACCCAAAAAACTAATGAAAATGAAAGTGAAAAATCACCCAACAAATTAATCAGAAACATGAATGGGGACAACAGGGCTTCTGTGGCCACAATGGAGGAATCTGTAAACCACATGTCAATCGGAGACACTCGAGTAGATGAGACAAACATGATGGGTCGTGCAAAAAACATATTCACCAAAAATTCGTTAATGAGTTTTTGCAACTTCTGGTTTTAATTAACCCTCAGAAGATTTTGTTCAGATTGCATTGAGTGGGTTGATTCTTTTTCTTTTGTTGTTAGGCGTTCAATAGATATACGAGTAAGTATAATAGATACACCAGAGGATCATACTTATAAACATTTATTTGTAAAGGCTTTAATAAATTTCGATTTCTTTTGACAATTCTGGAGGATGAGTAGTTTGAACCAAATAAAAAAAGCTAAATTTATAGCCCAAATCCTAGTAAATCTGCTGATCTCATTGAATATCCAGCTACAAAGTTCGAGTGATGACTGATTCATAGAATCGGTATGAATTTATACAAAACAAATGGTCAGACCACTTAGCCACGGATGATATTCCAGCATAAACAGGGTATACTGGTATAGGTTACAAGTAAATCTTTTATGTATTTCTTTTCAAACTGCCATAAGTATCTCCACAATGCCACCCATATGTTGTAACATTCTATAGCTCAGTTTTAGTCTAGTACCAGCCCACGTACATTACGTCCAGTGATAAGCAGCTTGTCTTGTGCCCTAGAGACAAGGGGTTAGTGACCCCAGACACCTAGTTTATTTGGTCCTGAAAACATTCTTCACATTCTAAAGGCGTAGGAGGGTGGCTGGGCCAGACTATGCCGTCAAATTCTCAGTCGGTTAAGGAACATTGATTTCTTATCTATATGAACTAACCAACTAAATAACAGTACTCCCAGTCCTTGTCCAAATCCGACGTGACATCTGTATTGTAAAAGAATTTCACCTAAATAGGGAAAACCTATGTGGCAATGTAGAATCTCTAAAATTGTTGAAATTTTCAAAGAACTTCGCAAAAATATTTGGTCCTGAAAACATTCTTCACATTCTAAAGGCGTAGGAGGGTGGCTGGGCCAGACTATGCCGTCAAATTCTCAGTCGGTTAAGAAACATTGATTTCTTATCTATGTGAACTAACCAACTAAATGACAGTACTGTTAGTCCTTGTCCAAATCCAACGTGACACCTGTATTGTAAAAGAATTTCACCTAAATAGGGAAAACCTAAGTGGCAATGTAAAATCTCTAAAATTGTTAAAATTTTCAAAGAACTTCGCAAAAATAGTACAGACAAAATCATAAATCAAAGTCGCAGAAGGATCAAAGAAGATCAGAATCGCCCACACGCAAATGTACAAAGCATACAAGAGTGAAAGTAAACGACAAACCAATAACAACAACAATGCAGCAAAAACAATCAGTGCAGTCGGAACAAGCAAAACACAAGAGCGAGTAGAAGAAGAAGATAAAGAAGAAATAAATACCGAACAAGTACCTAGATGAAAGCTATTAATAAATAATAACAATCATAAACAACAAGAGGAAGACGAAGAAGAAGTAGAACTTGATAAAACAGGTGGTAGGTGGAAGCAAAGAGAATGCTAATGCTAATGGCTTTGTAATAAAAATAAAGTACCCTGTACCACACCATGATAAAGTCATAAATTATGTGCCATGTAGTGCGGATTGCGAGGCGGGAGAAAAGTTTGAAGGCGCTAAGATACACGTTTCTTGTAGCCTTGTGCGGAATTTGGTTGGAGTTTTATTTGTTCTTTCACTTTTCTTCCTTTTTGGAACTTTTAAAAGTAAATCTTGGCGTATCTCAATAGTATTGAAGCATACTTTGATATCGAAAAAGCGTTCAATATGTTTGTTGTAATTTGCTTGATTAAGATTTTTGTATGTTTGGCACTTATGTTTGTTTCGGGATTTTCCTACAAGGGCTACCCGTTTTTTTTTTTTTTTTTTTTTTCTAAAACACATGTTCAAGAATGTTTCCAACTGTCAAAATTTCACCCAACTAACCTCCTCTCTCTCTCTTTCGTTCTTTATTTCTTCTTTTTCTTTCTTGTTTCCTATTTAAGTTTGTGCTGTTTCTCTCATGTACGTCTCTCTCTCTCTGTCTCTCTCTCTCTCTCTCTCTCTCCCAAGTCTGACATGTACATTTAACATGATTCCTTTTATTTCTTTTCTCGTTTCAGCTCTCTCTCTCTCTCTCTTTGAGTAAGTCAAGAAGAACTACATTTACTTCCCTACCAGAATAACGTTAACATACGAGTATTTAAAATATTCGTATAAGCTTAACCCATCCTTTAGGGCTATTATTTTGTAGGTACTTCATAAAAGACATAGAAGTCAAATTGAACTGTCCATGC
>NW_007378005.1:102969-150469 GCF_000475195.1 Diaphorina citri | reverse complement strand
TAAATCAATATGCGGCTAGGCCTAAATACGGATTGTAGTTGATTACATATATTCCACCTCACAGGTAGGTTTAAATCGCGTTAAAAATTTTATCTAGCTTAAATATTTTTTAAATAAATTATTTTTATAAGCATAAGTGCAATTTTTCGTCGATTTGAGGGAATTTAGCAACTGCAACATCAACAAAGAAACGAGGAGGATGAGTACCGTGATGAAGGCACCAGAGGGCTTCAACTTCCTCAAGGCAGCATTGAAGGGAGCAATGGAAGATTTAGCAAAGGATCCAATGGATGATTTAACCAAATGGAATCAGAAGGTAAGTACACTTTTGGCGAGTGTATCTCAATATCTCATCAACAGTAACAGGAAAGTTATTTTACTCTCAATACTTGGGCATGCCAAGTAAACGCAGTCAGCCATCACATGAACGACATCAAAATTTTCTAACAAATGTAGACGAAATGGACGAGAAATTTGAAACAAAAGTGAGAGGAGACCTCCAACTAAGAAAATGATGACATTAGCGAACGTAAGCAAATAAATTACAATTAAGTAAAGAGAAAGACACAAACATGGATATAAGTATTCCTATTGCTAATAGTAAAGGATATACACATAGGTCGCATAGTTATGCTTTTTGCTGATATTAAAACGGAGAATCTGTCAACAGAGAAATTAATATTGAAGAAGAAGAAGAAGAAGAAGAAGGAGCAGAAGAAACTAAAGATTCTGACGAAGGAGAGGAAGAAGATAGGATAGAAAGATAAGACAACGAACACGAAGACTTAGATACAGTACGAGAACTGAGTACGAATGAGATTTTCAAAGACGTAGAAAAAGAATAAGAAGAAGTAGAAGAAGAACTGAGAGAAGATGAAGAAGAAACTGAATTAGAAGTTGAAGAAGAAGAGAGAAAAAAACGTAACTTGTAATTAATTATAGTAAAAATATGAAGTCTGATGTAAGATCTAAGCACAGCGCTTCTTCCCAGATCTTCTTGGATTGTGCTCATACCAGCAGCTCAGTAGACAATTTTATATTGGTCTCATCACTTTTTAGGGTTTCAAATACTTTTTGAGCTCTACTAATTTATTTGGAGAAAAAGTTACCTACCTAGGTATTTGTTAACAACAATAAATTAAAAAGTAGTTGCCTATCTTCTAAGAAATCATTCATTTTTATATTCAACTTAATCAAAAACAAATATGCCCATATCCCATATTCGCGACAAAGTACACCAAAGGGAAGTCTATGCAATGCATAAATGCCATTACTGGCGCCTAATGTACGATAGCAAAGAACGGAGAAAAAGTTACCTACCTAGGTATTTGTTAACAACAATAAATTAAAAAGTAGTTGCCTATCTTCTAAGAAATCATTCATTTTTATAATCAACTTAATCAAAAACAAATATGCCCATATTCGCGACAAAGTACTCCAAAGGGAAGTCTATGCAATGCATAAATGCCATTACTGGCGCCTAATGTACGATAGCAAAGAACGTGTGTGCGTGTGTGCGATATGGATCTGCCATAAATCAAACCCTATTTGAATTCCACGTGCTCCGATTTTGAGAGAGAAAAAAGAAGAAAAGAAAAAAAAAATAATAATAATAACAAAACAAACAAACACAGATAGCATGAAAATGATTAACTTTGGCCTGATGACAAACAATTTGACAGGCGAACATTTTTTACATGTTTTGTCGCTTGTAGGTATGTACGTTATGTTCGTACTTTGTCACATACCTACATGTGTGTACCAGGTGGTGATAAAATAGGATATTTAGGAGGGATACTTGTATTTTTTTCCAGGACAAGTTCCCCTTTTAAAACCGATTTTATCGATTTGATCAAGCAGCTCAATGAAAATACATTGAAATTAAAATAGGTATTTTGGTGAGAAAGTTTTGATTTGAAATCTGAGAAATTGAATGGGTCATAGGAAAATTAGTGTTTTAGACATCTACCTATTCGACAGGGATACCAGTACAATTCCAAAACCCTTCAACAGATTTAAACCATATTTTCAAAATATGGTTTATGGATACAAGTTATAGAGGTTATACATATTATAGGCTTAAAGTGCACTGATATGTACAAAACTTGTGGGACTGCAATGATGAGATTGACTGGTCCTTTTCAGACTTTCGAATACACCCTGTAAATGCGTCTGCGACATGTTGTATGTTTGTGCGAGTTTCTTTCCCCCTTTTTATTTCGATTTTACTTTTTTTATCTTTTACTGACGAGACCCATAAGTCATACTGTCTGCCCATAAGTTGATATCAATGGTCATATTTGCACTTACATCGACATTTTAAATGCATTAAAGCGAAGGAAACTTCCTTTTTTTTTATTTCTAAACACAAAGTGTTCACATTAATCAAGAGCGCCTTGTGCGATATAACGCATATTTTGACGAGACCCATAAGTCATACTGTCTGCCCATAAGTTGATATCAATGGTCATATTTGCACTTACATCGACATTTTAAATGCATTAAAAATAAAGGAAACTTCCTTTTTATTTCTAAACACAAAGTGTTCACATTAATCAAGAGCGCCTTGTGTGATATAATGCATATTTTATTATGAATATACAGAAAATCACTTGATTGAAATTTCCGGCGTTCTGATTAGACTCTAAAGGGGGAGCGAAAAATTGGGACCATAGACGTACTATACAATCATGTTACATACCTACTTCACAATAGTATTCTGAGGCTTTAGACTTGTAGGCAAATCCCGAAACAAACATAAGTGCCAAAACATACAAAAATCTTAATCAAGCAAATTACAACAAACACATCGAACGCTTCTTCGATATCAAAGTATGCTTCAGCCAGTTTTTTTTTTTTTTTTTTGTAATACGGTACTGCACCAGTTCCCCATCGATCTCTGAAGTTAAGTAACGTTACGCGTGGTTTTTACCCAGATAAATGGTTATCTGGACAGATAAATCGCTTCCTGCTGGCTCTTCCCGGCCCCACTCAGGCTGGTTGAGGTTAATGTGGCGTATAGCTTCTCTCCGAATGGAGTGTAAAATTGTAAAACCCCCGGTCACTAAAAACGTTAGCAGTTTTACAGTGACGTTAGAATCCCAGAGAAATTGAATCGCTTTCTCAATATCAAACAGGTATCTTTGAAAGTTCATGTAACACCCAAAGCACGATGTACTGGTGACCCTGTAAGAGCATTACTCTATGGAATATTAAAGCTGGAGAGCATTAAATCAAGCATGTAAGTGAGTTATGATATTGAAATATCGACTGCGAGACTGGTGACCCTGTAAGAGCATTACTCTATGGAATATTAAAGCTGGAGAGCATTAAATCAAGCATGTAAGTGAGTTATGATATTGAAACATCGACTGCGAGGTAGTAGAACTTGTTGATTTTAGACCGGTTTTGAGTACATTAACACTAAGAACTAGAAGAAAATTGATCGGTTTGTGTGCTAGTGAGATGGAATATGATAAAGATGACCACGGAGATGTAACAGAATATATCAACGGAATGGAAAGAGGAATACACGTAATAAACCTATTCAAAGGAATGGAAAAACTATTAGGAGAAAAGTTGATCTTGAAACAAATAATGAAGAGGGAAATTTGTTTTCATAAAAAGTACATAACGACTAAAAACCCAAATTTTCCAACAGGTTGGAAAATTCCAGGTTGAAGAATTAAAACATGCCAAGAGCGCCCGCTCTTCGAAGCATAACACATACAATACTGTACATAAATACCTACAAACCTACAATATTGTAGTGCAAATTGATGAACAAAAGCTTAAAAAACAAAATAGGGAAGCTACTAAACCATTTACAAAACGGATTCACAGATACCTACATATGTAGCTATTTAAGATTCATAGATAGATATACACAGGTAGTTATTAATTCTAACATAATTATGTAAATCATAATTAACTCTTCCACCTGTGACAGAAACTAATGTTCTCTCTACGTAGGCAAATGAATATGTTAATGTTGTTTCTACAATATCTTTGCCGTGTATTATTGGAAACTACATGAATTGGGTTAACGAAAAACTAGAAGAAGGAAGAAGAAGAAAAGAAAAAGAAGAAGACGACAAAGAAGAACAAAACGAAGAAAAAGAAGCGGGAGAAGAATAGGGATAAGATGGATTAAATAAATTTAATGCATTTAAAATGTCGATGTAAGTGCAAATATGACCATTGATATCAACTTATGGGCAGACAGTATGACTTATGGGTCTCGTCATATTGCAATATCTGGTACAGATAGAAGCAGCAGAAAACGCTGACAGATTTGTGATAAGAGGTGATATGGAGATGGTTTTTAAATCTTAAATATTCTTCTCCTTTTTCGGTGTTCAGACGGGGTCGACGTTTTTCGCTAGCCTCTCAATCAGCCCTAGGACGAACGGCCTTGGGCTGGTTTTGGCTACAAAATATTACGAGTGTGATGGATGCCCTTTGCAACATTTTTATTTTAACACTCACTTGATAGTAGAAAATCAGGACGATTCGTGTACGCGCGCGACACGTTTCCACTATGCGATTTTTATCGCGCGACTCTGTCGCGCGGCAAAAATCGCGTTGGTGGAAATCCACCTTTCGTGTACGGCACATTGCATAATTAGATTGTCAAATGCATTACATAAATCAATATGCGGCTAGGCCTAAATACGGATTGTAGCCTTATACTTACGTATCCTAAACCAGCAAAATCTTCTTCTATTGACTCTCTTGAATTGACGTAAAGCTTTCTCATCGAAAGGCCCAAAAAGGACAAATAATAATAATGCAAAATGTCCTCGATGGGCTTCGCAAACTTTTCCTCAGGAAACCCTCCAAATTTGCATGACTTCCATGTGGGCTTGACAAACTTTTGAAAACGGTCTCTTGACAACTTGAAATTCCTGCCATCCCCCTTCCCTAAACCCATCAGCATCCCCAACCGAAAGGGAAAAGTTGCGGGCAGGGCCCCTCACAGCCTAACCGAGTACGGGAGCTGACTCTAACAAGAGGCAAACAGGAATACCTCCAATGTTCTTATTGTTTCTGGGAAGAAAAATTCTGGGAAGAAAACTTTTTTTTTCGGGGACCCTGGGACCGGAACAAATGGGTCGGATGAACCAACCTGAGGTCGGCCCTGGGGGAAACCAAACGGTGGAACTCCCCTGTGACGACAACATATTAGCATAGACATAGAGGATGGAGCCAAGAAAATGTCAGGACAAGCAAAACAAACAAGGAAAAGACATTTTGAAGAAGAAAAGGCGAGGATTCACTGAGAAACGAGAGAGGGATATGTCAGAACTTCTTCCTCCTTCTTCTTCTCTTTCTCCTCATCCTTCTCCTCCTTTCTCTTCTTCTTCTTCCTCTCCTTCGTTTTCTTCTCCTTCTTCGTCTTCTTTCCCTTCTCCTCTTCCTTTTCCTATTCCTCATCCTCTTTCTCCCCATATCGTTCCCTCTTCTTCTTCTTCTTCTTCTTCTTCTTCTTCTTCTTCTTCTTCTTCTTATTCTTCTTCTTCTTCTTCTTCTTCTTCTTCTTCTTCTTCTTCTTCTTCTTCTTATTCTTCTTCTTCTTCTTATTCTTCTTCTTCTTCTTATTCTTCTTCTTCTTCTCTTCGCATCAGTTTTTGTGATAGCTTTTTCATTGTTATCGTACGGGAGAAATTGAATATTGTTCGGGAGAGAAGTTTCCCTCGTCCCAAAATGAAAATATGAAAATGACGAAGCCAGGGCGTGGAGGGAAGGGAATAACTGACAGCGAAAGAAACCGGGGGGGAGGGAAAAAGCGAGAAATTCCCTCATGAGGCGAAACAAGGGTTGAAGGATGAAGAGAAGGAAAATTCGTACTGAACAGATGAACAAGGTGGCTTGAGGGAAAAATTTCAGGGTGATGAAGACTTTGGTGATGACATTGTAGCAGAAGTACCCGAACTGAAAGAACCAATGCACAGGCCGAAAGCCAAGGGAGTTATAAAGCCCACCGCTCACTATCAGGAAGACCTGACAGGTACGCCAGAACAGGTCCACCTGTTATTTGATGAGAGATAAAGCATCAGGGTGATGTGGAATTTGTTGATGACACTTTGCCAGAAAAAAAAAGAAGCAAAGCACCTTGAAGCAATGGAAGTACAAGAAAAGATACAGAAGAAGAAAAAAAGAAAGTACTGAGGATTAGAACTATTAGCAGAATACTTTGTGAACGAAAAGCTATGTAAGGAGATATGTATTGCCAAATCCTATCGGTTATGGATCGTTATTTTCTCAACACCTTAGATAGTCCTCCACTAAGGAATAGATAGGAAACAATGAACACCGAGTTCAAAGGTATAAAGATCCATGCCCAGGGCAAATCCCTTCCGTTGGCGTTGGTCCATCTGGCAAGCAACTTCTCCTGAACTTCCCGGGTTGGACGATAAAACAGGACCACCCTGTACACTTGACGAGCGATTTTTCTGGGAGGAGAAAACGTCAGAAGACGCCGGCAACATCACACAGGAGGGAGAGAGAGAGAGGGAGAGAAAGAGGAGGAGGAAAGGAGAGAGAGATATATAAATTTATTTCACGTCTAATGCTGAATGCTCGGAGAATATTCCCTACTGATTGTCGAAAACATATTCCAGAGGAGGTATTCCACTTAGAAGAGAGAGAGAGAGAGAGAGAGAGAGAGAGAGAGAAAGAAAGAGAGAGAGAGTACCCTCAAGTTTTTCAAAAACGAGCTACTCCGTCCCTCCCGCCCTGTGCTTCCAATATCTTTTACGTAGGTATATGAGTTTCCAATTTATTCTGCCGTTCCCATTCTTTATAGCGTTTTCAATATTATTCAGCTTTATTTAATTCATCTTATCCCTATTCTTCTTCTGCTTCTTCTGCTTCTTTTTCTTCGTTTTGTTCTTCTTCGTCGTCTTCTTCTTTTCTTCTTGTGCTTCCAATTTAGGTTCCCTTCCCTTCTCCCATAAGCTGATTCCCTCCTTTACGTCCTCTTATCCTGCTTCTGGTTCCCTTCCTTCCTCCATTCCACTCCTCTTCTTTCCTTTGGGTGCTCTTTCGCCCTTCTCTGCGTCCTTTTATCCTCCTTCGCCCTTCTCTCCTTCCTCTTTGCTCTCTTTGGAGTCCCCTCTTTCAAGCCCCTTCCTTTCTTCCTTCTCTGCATTCTCTCTTCTCCCCTTTGAGTTTCCTCCTTCCTTCTTTGAATCCTCTCTTCTCTCCTTCGAGTCCTCCGATTCTCCTTCTTTCTACTTTCCTTCATTCCATTTCTCTTCTCTCCTTTGAGTCCCCTCCTTCGAGCTTCCTTCCTTCTTTGCTTCCTCTCTTCTTTAACTCCTTCGATTGTCCTTCCTTCGCCTTCCCTATCTTCCATCTCTCTTCTCTCGTTTGGGGTTTCTTCCTTCCATCTCTCCATATTCCCTCCCGACGTATTCTCTCCCGATTCTTTATCCACATGGCAGAGATGACAAGTGCTTCCAATTTAGGTTCCCTTCCCTTCTCCCATAAGCTGATTCCCTCCTTTACGTCCTCTTATCCTGCTTCTGGTTCCCTTCCTTCTTCCTTCTTCCTTCCTCCATTCCACCTCTCTTCTCTCCTTTGGGTGCTCTTTCGCCCTTCTCTGCGTCCTTTTATCCTCCTTCGCCCTTCTTTCCTTCCTCTTTGCTCTCTTTGGAGTCCCCTCTTTCGAGATCCCTTCCATCCTTCCTTCTTTGCTTCCTCTCTTCTCTCCTTTGGATCCTCCAACTGTCCTTCCTTCGCCTTCCCTATCTTCCATCTCTCTTCTCTCGTTTGGGGTTTCTTCCTTCCATCTCTCCATATTCCCTCCCGATTCTTTATCCACATGGCAGAGATGACAGAGGTGGTGAAATAGAATATGATGAAGGAAAAACTTGGGGAAACATTTCTGTTCCATAATATACAGGATACCGTGTGGTAATGACAACAATCGAGGAGCAAGTGGTGGTTAAAAGAAAGGATACCTATTTTGATTTTCATAGAAAAAAAAGCAAAAACTGAATGGTCACACTGGGGAACTTTAAGTGTAAATGAAGAAGTGGATGAATAGGCTCAGATCAATCTGAAAGTCGTGAAGATGGCCCGAAGAAAGCCCGAAAGAGAGTCTTGAGATGATTTAGGAATGTGGACACTAAAACGGTGAAATGTCTTAAAAATACATGAGAAATATTTTGGTCTGTGCAGAGTGTGCAGGCAGATTTCACACAAAATTCAAAATGTTGCACGTCGGATTCTCAAAAAGCATTTGACACTCTTAAACCCCCAAGCTCAAAATCCAAAGACAAGTGACATCCGAGCGAAGGAACCTTGTATGCAAATGAGCTTTATGATAAATTTACGTTCAAAGTAATTTAATTTTCAACTGGGAATCAACTGGAAAAGTGAACGGGAAAAACAGGGGTGCCTCAGGGGGGTTGCAAAGCTACCTTTTTTGAAAATTTCCAGTGGAAAGTTGATTATGCATGACAAGTCAGCAGTTTTCACCGAGGCATCCTCAGGGGGGTTGCAAAGCTACCTTTTTTGAAAATTTCCAGTGGAAAGTTGATTATGCATGACAAGTCAGCAGTTTTCACCGAGGCAAGTTGGGAGAAGCGTAAATATTCTACGAAATGTTTTCTGTTCGTAAATTGTATAAATCCACATGAATAACAATTATTTCTGAGCAATTATTCTCGTCAGGAATCCTGCTTTGCATTTCGGGACAAGTGGATTAGCTCCCTGTTCTTCATTTCAATTAAAAAAGAAATCTTCCCTGTGTTCTTCCCACTTTTCTAATCTCCATGTAGGGGGAGAGTCACATGTTCCAATCAATCCACCCTTCATTTTTATCTCCCTCAAAGTGTCACCCTTTTCCCCCCACACGTCTTTTTCCTCCCCTTTTTTTTCTCCCACATCATTTAAAAGCAACAATATTTTTACATCAACTCACAGAAACTCGGGGTATCTTTCATCAAACCCAATTTATTTTAGACACCACACACCATCAGGACTTCCCATCCTGTCATACGGTCCTGGAGGATCCCTCTTCAATTACTTTATGGAACTGGTGTTTCCGGGTAAAGTCTGGTTTCTGGGGATGGTCGAAATATAGTTGAACTAGTTGGCGCCTCCACTATTTTGCACATTACGTAGAATAATGTAGGATAAAGGTACGTGATGAACTTAAATCTCAACAATTAAGTAATTCCCAATAGTTTCCCGGAAGGAACTTCATTAAAGCTCTTCATGACGCATCACCATGAAAACAGTTCCCAACTTTTTGAGCTGACTTTTTTAGACTTCTCCAAGTTTCAAGAGAAGTTTTCGCCAACTTTTTTGGCCTGGATGTGCCAGATTTTCAAAATTTCCAGAAAATGCTTGATTCATCATCTGATTTCTGATTTGGGTGTCACAGAATCACAGAAGAGGCCACGTTTTAGTCACTGAGTATGAGTGTATATCCTGGCAGCTCCCTCTCACTCTCTCTCTCACACACTTTCTCGCTCTCTCTCTTTCCCTCTCACACAAATGTTGCAGCTCGTTTTCAGTTTGACATATCACAGATGACAAACATGCATTCTCTTTCTTGCTCTTCGGGATAAGAAGAACGAGAGAGAGAGAGAGAGAGAGAGAGAGAGAGAGAGAGAGAGAGAGAGAGAGAGAGAGAGAGAGAGTGTGTGGTGATAAGAAAGAGGAGAGAGAGAGAGAGAGAGAGAGAGAGAGAGAGAGAGAGAGAGAGAGAGAGAGAGAGAGAGAGAGAGAGATTGTATAAGGGGGAGAGAGAGTACAATCCTATATTTCCTATATTCCCCCCTTTTTAACAATAATATCACATTTTGGGAGACATGTAGAGAAAGAAAGAGAGGGTGGGAAGAAAAATCTTTTGGGGCGTTTTTGGCATGATTAAAATTAAAAACATTATGCCCTGAGCTCTCTCTCACGTGAACAACGTTACGAAGAAATACCTATTAAAGATATGCATGTATAACGGATTGATAAAGGATATCTCAAGTAATATCAAGAAAAAGGATAATATCAAGAAAAAATACCTATAAAGGCTATAAAAGATTATTAGACATAAAGGATTAGATAGAAGCATGAAGGATAAAAGGCTGATAAAAGCCAATGATAAAAGAGCCCCTGGAGGATACTTGTGCCAGAATTATGTTCAAATTTTAAAAACGCCTTTGTTAGCATATCTCTAATCCCTCGATGTGTGTTTTCTGGAATGCAATATTAAATTTCAAAGGCCCATATGGGCTGGATAATGGATTGGTGGAAAATGGAAAGAGAAAAATGAAGAAGAGGAGAGCAAAGATGGGATGAGGAGGAGAAGAGCGAGAGAGAAAGAAATAGAAGAGAGATCGATAGATAGAAACCACATTTTCATCAATCAAAGCAAAACTGAAGCCTTAGCGATGGGGTTTACGTGCAAAAGGATTAACATGGAGGATCATAGATTAATTTGCCACACCCGTCAATGCCTATTCGACAAAACATACGAAACAAATACCTGTGTTTGTATTCCTATTGCTTACAAGGACGAGGCAAAGTACCTGGGTGTTTACTTGGACAATACCTTTCAAATGAAGGAACATGTTCATAATATATGCAAAAAACTACGTATTATCAAATACAAACTAAATAAAATAAATGCTCAATCATTACCTCTGACTACCAAGAAAATAATCTATTACTCCCTCGTTGATTCCATCTTGAGATATGGGGTAACACTATATTCATACGCCCCAAAATACACCCTAAACGTCCTCAATACTCAACAGAAGCAAATAATTAAACTCCTGTTTCAACATCAACATAAGAATATCCTGTGCCTGAATCCTGAGGAATTGTCCATATTTACACTTATTTATACCAATTTTTTTACGAACACATTTCGACAGCTCACATTTCAAACATGTCAACTAAGACATCAGGCTTTCAAACGAGTGAAAGTGAACACCGTACGATATGGAAACAGGAGGCTGGAGTATTGTGTACCCAGGTTACTCAATGATTTCTGCCAGGACTTCTTGGAAGAAACTAATAGGTATAGGGTTAAACAAAAATTGAAAGAAAGCCTTGTTGCTAAGAGATGTTTACATGATTAAATGTAGGTTTTATACTTTTCCTGATTTTTATAAAATTCTTAATTTGTAAGTCAATCTCAATTCTATTATAATTAGTATACGTAATTCTTAGATAATACTGGGTGAGAAGGTATAGAATACCCAGTATATATTCATTGGAAATTTAGGTTTATTATTACTATTATTTTTTTGTACCTAGTTGCACTGCCTTTCTACTTTTCTTGTTTAATTATTAACATGTAATTTATATTGTATTTTTGGGATGAGAGATATCCCCCAATCAAGTTAGTCTTAGCTTAGGGGATTAAATACATTGTATAAAAATAAATAAAACAATAATATTTATTATCAATCAATCAATCTCTCTCTCTCCCTCTCCCTCTCTCTCTTTCTCTCAGCCCTTCATCCGATCTAAAAACATTATGCCCTGAGCGCTCTCTCTCTCTTTCTGTCTCTCTCTCTCTCTCTCTCTCTCTCTCTTACTGTTTCATATACACATTCACTCTCTCCTTCTCTCATGTGTGACAATTTGACATGGGAGCCCATTTTTCAAAATTCTGCTTTACTTGCTGCTCTGTGGCTTTTTTTCTTCTTCTTTGGAGAGGCCGAAAATATCTCCCGCTCCTTCTATAATGTAATTATTTGACATTGTCCAGGGAAGCAGGCATGCCAGACCCTCAATGAAGCCTGGTGTATATTCGCCACATCCACTAATGCAGTAGTAACAGCAAAAGGGTAGGGTTTCCACTCTTTGTGAAAACACAGATCCAGCCTTCTTAGCTTGGAAGCTCATCTCCCTTGTAAGCGCTATCGCCAGATCGCTTTCCCATCCCGCGGGCGAACTTTATCCTAAACAGACAAGGTTCGTTCTCGGAACGGCTGGCTTTCTCCTATTCTGTCCTAGTTCTCTCTTCGATTTTGGAACGATAAGACTTCCGTTGGTATAGTAAGACCGTTGTCACAGTTCCCTCTATCAAACCTCTTGAAAAAAGGTATCAGCTTGGTTTCCAGAGAATCATTAAGAATAACACTTGCTAGGCTTGCTACTATGTTCCTTGCTAGCACAGTAAATAGTAAGAACACTGATGAATGCCCGCACAGGCAATGAAGTGAAATAAAGATTCACCTTGACACAGAACATGGCGATATCATATCTGTAATTAATTGCCGAGCCCACGACCTATAGAGTGTAACAGAACATCCTAACCACACATATCAAGAGTGTAACAGAACATCCTAACCACACAAAGAGTGTAACCATAATCAAGGTATTTCTAGTAAGCTGTGTCCACACGTAGTAGATGGCCGTCGATCCACATCGATCGATGATGGTTGACGGCCAACGACTATGTGTGGACACAACTTTAGTAACTTTCTGTTCTATTGACAGTAACCAACCAACGAACAAATGTCTATCACAAAAATCAAATAATATGAGGTACACTTTTTATTGTATCAACTATCATCAAGACACCAAGTAAATCTTGTTCTTCCTCAACAAAATCTTCATATTCTCCATCCATATCTTCAAAATCCAATAGATATGATGCCCCTTCAATTTATTCTATAGTCCACATGACTAGCACCCGTGTAGAGAATTAGAATCAATTACTAGGCGCTCCAGTGTGTATTGTTTGTTAATAGGTTTTAATGTGCGTTGTTTAAAATTTATGACCCCATCGGGGAGCGTTGAAACGATTTTATTGGTGTTTTGTATGTTTGGATATCTAGCGCTTATGATATTTTTATTGTTCCTCGAAAATTTATGGCTTTTTAAATGGTTTCTTGTTTATCCTGCCCGAATAGGACTGAAAAGTCCCTTTACCCCAGCAGTCTAAACAAGGTCTCGTATATTTGATGGGTTAAAGAATACATACAAGTAACACTTCAGTAAAAAGACCTTGCTTAACTAGAAAAAAAAAAAAAAAACAAAAAAAAGAAAAAAAAAAAAAAGTATAAATTGATACCAAATGCCAACGGAGTAAAACACAGGTGCAATTATAACATTGTAACATGCACTCGTCAATCTCCTATACTTACATACGGGTATATGTACAATTGTACACATAGGTATAAGACGAGAAGCCAAGATCATTATTGGCTTAATGCTGGGCTGAATACACCGAGATAAATTTTATGACTCGACTTGGACATGAACCACCAACCTCCAGATCCAAAGTCCACCGCGTTAACCATTGCTGAGGCTATTTTTTTGTATCACAATGAAACGTATCGTTGTTTCCGTTATCAGTAAGGTGATTATAACCAATATTATATTCAGTTGAGTTTTTATATGTTTATTGACATCGTTAATCTTTATGTTTAAGACTGCAGTTGAGCTTATCTCTTTGACTCCTGTATGCTTTCTCTTGTGTGATTCCAGTTTATTAAGCATTCTAGGGGTTTTATCAGTATCGGATCAGTTCTTCTTGAATTTTATTGTTTCCTCTGCCTAGTATTTCTCTATGCAATTCTCGTACTATACCTATCCTGCCTTCCTAATAAAAACATTAAAAAACAGCCTATCAATCGGTACTAATATATCTATTAAAGATAGGGAGTCGGGATCGGTATCACTGACTTCACCATACTTATCAGCAACTTCACCAAGACTGTCATCAGCCACAAAAGACAGTTCAAAGCAGAAGCTAACGGTTGGGAAAGATAGAATGAATGGAAATTTGACAGTCAAGATCGGAGAATGAATCACACAGTTCATGTTTGGGAAATTAGTCAAATTAGGTACGAGTATGTCTCCTTGCGTTACGACATTACTTAATAAAATTAGAAGAGAAAGATGAACATTAAAAAATCAAAATAAGAAGGCGGTAAAAAATTGAAATTTAACAATAAAAATTCTCTCCCAAATCAAACGTTTCCAAATAGTTCTGAAAAATTCTCAAAGGTATCACTAGATGTTCAATGCATTATGGAAGTCGAGGCAAAGCCTTCACTCGTGTTTCATACAACTGTCAGAATGATTGAGCGATTCAAGCAAGGGAGGAGCAAAGTAATGATGGGCCTTACAGGGATGAGAAACAGTGGCGACCATACGAAATTGTGTTCAGGGGGGGATTTTTATTTATTTCAATTAAATTTGCTTGCTTGTTGGGGGTCATTAATGTAGGCATCATACAAAAAGAGTTCATTTGAGGGGAAAATCAAAAACAATTTTACCTACTGATTAGATCTAAAAATATACCTACATATTATGTACCTACCTATCATTTAAATTGAATATATGACCTTGAATATATGACCTATATTGAATTGAATATATATTATGACCTATAAACCTCTATTATGGTTCACTTAAATGTAAGGCAAAGATGATGACTCGAAGAAAGCATTCAATTTTAGTGGAGATGTAATAAATCCCGCATTGATTTGTCATTAAACTTGTCAATACATATTATAAGGGACGGATTAAAAGAGGAATTAATATTACAGAAAATTTGACATTAAATTTAAATTTGTCCTGTATTTCAGCGCAACTCACAGAGAGAGAAAAAAAACTGAATTCTATTAGTGGAGACGCCAAACTCCCAAATGATAATTTCCTATTTTCAAAGACTAATAAAACGATCAATAAAAGGGAAGAATTGAAGCTAAGACTAACTGACCTTTTAACATCGAAAAAGACACGTTCTTTTCATTTCTCTTGCCCCTAAGAACCTTCGTATAGGGCCGCCACTGATTTGAAGGGTGGAGGGTAGGTTTCCATCCAGTTCTTCCATTCTCGTTGTTATAATGGCTGGTGCATGTTTAGCGTGTCCTATATTCCATTTTTTGTTTGTATACCATATTTTTTTACTTTGCTCCATTGAAGAAAAAGAAAGAATGGGAGTCCGTTTTTTTCTACGACATGATTAAATGTAGGTTTTATACTTTTCCTGATTTTTATAAAATTCTTAAATTTGTAAGTCAATATCAATTCTATTATAATTAGTAGAGGTAATTTTTAGATAATACTGGGTGAGATTCATTAGAAATTTAGGTTTATTATTGTTATTATTATTCTCACTCACGCTAATTTGAGTTTCAGCATTTTCTGTCAAGTTAACTTTGGAAGCGCTGATGTGTGTTCTCCCTCATAATTTAAGCCCGGTTCACAAAAGGCAAGTACCTATATTGTGTTTGTGGAATTTTTGGATAGTGGGAATATATCTACACGGGAAAAAATCCGCCTTAAAATCCCATCCAAGGAGGAATCCTTGTTTAGGGATTCCCTGTAATTCCTCAGATTTTAAGGAGTTTGATTTAAAATTCAAGGAGTTTGAAATAGAAAGGAAGACCAAAGTATTGACTCTTGGCAATCCAAAGAATTGACGCCTTTTAAAATTACTGTTACTCCTTCACTGTTGAGGATAAAGTTCGCCCCGGGCGGAACTCGAACCCTGTGTGAACCGGGCTTTAGAGTCTTCTTTACAGCTCTGAGGGTTTTCCCTCTAGTTTTCGCTAAAACTCGGCTGTCACTTTTTTTAATACATCTAATGGGATTTTGACATCATGTGCATTATTTTCATTTATTTATTTATTTTTTTCAGTATGAGCATAATACAGAGGACATAGTTTTGCACTCTGCCATCGCAGATATGAGGTGTACTAATTAAATTTTTGCTGATTAACCAGTGGAGGTTATGGAGCGTCGGATTTAGCGACCAGACGCGTAGAAAAGGGATTTCTTTGTGAAAAAAAAAATCTTTTCTTTTAAGGAATAGGGTGTATTGTTGAAATGGCAACTCCACTAATTCCAATTTTTGATTACACAAATTCTGGCTGGAGTTTCGGCATCTCCACTGATTTCAAGTTTTGAATGCATGAATTTTGGCGTTTTGACATCTCCACTAATATTAATTTTTGAATGTATGAATTTTGGTGTTTTGGCATCTCCACTAGTAAATTTAATATCTCACCTATAATGACTGGAGATGTTGATTTCTAACAGCCATAGTATTTCCTTAGATTCCTTAGAATACCATTCTAAACACTGCCCTGACTAGATGTCTATAATGTTAGGTATCTATAATGTATAAGTATCTACAATGTAAGAAAACCACATTTTCATCAATCAAAGCAAAACTGAAGCCTTAGCGATGGGGTTTAAGTGCAAAAGGATTAACATGGAGGATCATAGATTAACGTGCCACACCCGTCAATGCCTATTCGACAAAACATACGAAACAAATACCTGTGTTTGTACTCCTATTGCTTACAAGGACGAGGCAAAGTACCTGGGTGTTTACTTGGACAATACCTTTCAAATGAAGGAACATGTTCATAATATATGCAAAAAACTACGTATTATCAAATACAAACTAAATAAAATAAATGCTCAATCATTACCTCTGACTACCAAGAAAATAATCTATTACTCCCTTGTTGATTCCATCTTGAGATATGGGGTAACATTATATTCATACGCCCCAAAATACACCCTAAACGTCCTTAATACTCAACAGAAGCAAATAATTAAACTCCTGTTCGTGTCCTATATTCCATTTTTTGTTTGTATACCATATTTTTTTACTTTGCTCCATTGAAGAAAAAGAAAGAATGGGAGTCCGTTTTTTCTACGAAATGGGATAGAATTTTGAATGGAATTCTTTTTTCTAAAAGATGTTTTTCTTTAGGTAATCAAGGATATTTCCGAGTTTTCCTTCAGGTGATTGAAAGGGCGGAAGACAAAAGATAGTGAGATTGCTTTTTACACCGTTATTAGGTATCTGTTCTGACGTTATTATGCCCATTTAAATGGCGATGGCGGAAGAACTTTTCACCTATAAATGTGAATTAGATATCTAATATTTTCAAATTTGGGATATTTTGTCTGAAACGCGAATATTACACGGGGAATTTCTCTATCCAAGAATGTAACCAGATTACGGTATGAAAAATGGACATAGGTATCCAACGATAATTGGTTTTGTTTCATTGGATTTGTCACTTGCAAAAGTTGAAATGTCACTCGAATTCTTCTTGTCCTGCTAAAACACAATGGATTTAGCACATCTAGTTTGAATAAAATACCTTACTTAAACAAGCAGGACTTTCACCCCTCGTTGCCCCCTACTCAAAAACCTGGATATGCAACCCGACAAGATTAATGAAGAATTGTTATGACAGTTTTTGTAAGCCGGGATAATACGTACATAATATTATGCATGCTTATAATATGCATGTTAGGTATGTGAATCATAATTACAGTGCTTTCTAAAAACTTCAGACCTTTTTCGGGACCAAATACACCTACCAATGGGCAATAGGGGATTCGTTTTAAAATATGGTTCTTCTTCATTCATCTGCAAACTGAATTGAAGAATGATTTTTTATTATTAAAAATGATCTAACCATTTACCTCCTTTAAAAATGATCTAACCATAGCTTTTGTCTTGAAAATGGAATTTTAATTTTGTTGAGCATGAATACTTGTCATCACAAATGTCTTTAACCAATTGATATTAGGTAGGTACCTCCATCTAGGTAAATTTTATGAATTGGATTCGAACCACCAACCTCCAGATTCCACCGCTCTAACCACTAAAATTTCCAAAGATTTCCACGAAACATTGTGAGGACCCTATAATTTTCCGGTATGTTATTTTCATAATTTTCGCAGAATGAACAACGTCGCGTAATCCCCATGTGAGATTTGAATGACATTCACTCTCTCTCTCTCTCTCTCTCTCTCTCTCTCTCTCTCTCTCTCTCTCTCTCTCTCTCTCTCTCTCCATCTCTCTCTCTTCCTCTCTCTCTCTTTGTTCATCTCTCTCTCTCTCTCTTTCTCTTCTGCCCCTCTCTCTTTCTCTCTCTCCCTCTCTCTCTCCCTTTCCATCTTTCTCGTATGAAATAAAGCATTGCTAAAAAGATATAATGTACACTCTCTGTTATGAAGGCAACTTGGCAACCATGTGTGAACTATACAAGGTGGTAGGTGTATATTCCGCACAATTTTATGAAACATGCGAAAACTAATCCTAGAAATCCTCCAGACGATAAATAATAAAATGGAATCCCATGCCTTAGCTCTAAAATTTCAAAATATCTTAAAAGTGCCTAAAATTTTAAAATCCCAAAATATCTTGTTCGTTTCAGGGATAATTCAGGGACAATCATTCAATCACCAATCTGATCATCAAGGGTTAAAGCCCTGACATCTAGGACCTTGGTGAACATCTAGAGCAATCTTATACCTTTGAGTGTATTACTGGAAGTTCATCAACCAACCTTCAACTAAAGAAGACATGAAAGGAAGAAAAAAAATCTACTTTACTCAAAATTCAAAATGGCCCCGGATTTTCCTTTTCTTGAGTCACACAGTATAAATATCCCCGGGTTCCAAACCACCCCAGTAGCTCGGTGGAATCTCACTCACGCTAATTTGAGTTTCAGCATTTTCTGTCAAGTTAACTTTGGAAGCGCTGATGTGTGAGAGCGAGAGAGAGAGAGAGAGAGAGAGAGAGAGAGAGAGAGAGAGAGAGAGAGAGAGAGAGAGAGAGATTGTATAAGGGGGAGAGAGAGTACAATCCTATATTCCCCCCTTTTTAACAATAATATCACATTTTGGGAGACATGTAGAGAAAGAAAGAAAGAGAGGGTGGGAAGAAAAATCTTTTAGGGCGTTTTTGGCATGATTAAAATTAAAAACATTATGCCCTGAGCGCTCTCTCTCTCTTTCTGTCTCTCTCTCTCTCTCTCTCTCTCTCTCTTACTGTTTCATATACACATTCACTCTCTCCTTCTCTCATGTGTGACAATTTGACATGGGAGCCCATTTTTCAAAATTCTGCTCAACCATTACTTGCTGCTCTGTGGCTTTTTTTTATAGGCCGAGAGTATCTCTGTTTTGTAATGTAATTATTTGACATTGTCCAGGGAAGCAGGCATGCCAGACCCTCTCTGGAGCCTGGTGTATATTCGCCACATCCACTAATATAGCAGTAACTGCAAAGGATAAGGTTTCCATTTTCCACTCTTTGTGAAAACACAGATCCACAGCTAGACTAGTTAGCTTGGAAGGTAACTCGTCTCCCTGGTAAGCGCTATCGCCAGGTCGCTTTCCCATCCCGCGGGCGAACTTTATCCTAAACAGACAAGGTTCGTTCTCGGAACGGTTGGCTTTCTCCTACTCTGTCCTTCTTCTCTCTTCGATTTTGGGACGATAAGACTTCCGTTGGTATAGTAAGACCGTTGTCACAGTTCCCTCTATCAAACCTCTTGAAAAAAGGTATCAGTTTGGTTTCCAGAGAATCATTAAGAATAACACTTGCTAGCTTGCTACTATGTTCCTTGCTAGCACAGTAAATAGTAAGAACACTGATGAATGCCCGCACAGGCAATGAAGTGAAATAAAGAATTAAAGATTCACCTTGACACAGAACATGGCGATATCATATCTGTAATTAATTGCCGAGCCCACGACCTATAGAGTGTAACAGAACATCCTAACCACACATATCAAGAGTGTAACAGAACATCCTAACCACACAAAGAGTGTAACCATAATCAAGGTATTTCTAGTAAGCTGTGTCCACACGTAGTAGATGGCCGTCGATCCACATCGATCGATGATGGTTGACGGCCAACGACTATGTGTGGACACAACTTTAGTAACTTTCTGTTCTATTGACAGTAACCAACCAACGAACAAATGTCTATCACAAAAATCAAATAATATGAGGTACACTTTTTATTGTATCAACTATCATCAAGACACCAAGTAAATCTTGTTCTTCCTCAACAAAATCTTCATATTCTCCATCCATATCTTCAAAATCCAATAGATATGATGCCCCTTCAATTTATTCTATAGTCCACATGACTAGCACCCGTGTAGAGAATTAGAATCAATTACTAGGCGCTCCAGTGTGTATTGTTTGTTAATAGGTTTTAATGTGCGTTGTTTAAAATTTATGACCCCATCGGGGAGCGTTGAAACGATTTTATTGGTGTTTTGTATGTTTGGATATCTAGCGCTTATGATATTTTTATTGTTCCTCGAAAATTTATGGCTTTTTAAATGGTTTTACTGTTTTGATAATTTCATTTTCGCTTTTCGGTGCTATTATTAAAATGGTTTTTATTGTATCGACCTGTCAACTATTAGGAGGGCATCAGATATCTTATTTGATATCACTGTCGCGGTAATCTAGTTCCTATTTCTTATAGTATCTACTTGAGAGGAGCAACACTCGGCGTTGTTAGTACAAGATCGTTAGGATATTGTACTAGCAACGCCGGATATTCTCTTTTGTTTGATAATATCAATTGGAGAGACTATACATATTTACCAAATGATACCAAAACCTAGTTTCATGGTGAAGTGTCTGGAATCAGAATGGGTTTTCGAAACCGAGCTGCATTGCATGAAATGTCTATTTATTTATCCATGTATTTATTTACTTACCCACCTAAATCTATTATTAGTCTATTAGCTGGCGTATCTATCTATCTATCTATGTATATGTATACTGGGACTCTCCTATCAGCCTCCGTTCATTAGTTAGAAATCTACAGGGTGGTTCCTTTATTGAAACGCTAGGTCGAGGGTTCGATTCCCTTACTAGAGCAAATCTCAGCTCTATCAACCTTTTTAAAAAAAAATCAAGGGGACCAGAAGACAGGGAGAGGGAGAGAGAGATAGAGCGGGAGAGCGGGAGAGAGGGAAAATAACGACAGAAAAAGAGAGACAAAAAGGGTTGTTCTATAAAGCCCACTAAAAAAACGGTCATTATAGTCATTAGGCCTCCCCCAGGGCATAAATTAAGTCATCAAAACTATGTATATCAGTAGCAGTAGTCAACTGAAATTAAGACCTAAAAAAAAAAGGAATGAGGGTAAAATGGAATGGGAAGGAAAGGCTTTCTATTGTAATTAGAGTGTGTGTGTGTGAGAGAGAGGAGAGAGCCCAAGGGGTAATTCCCTTAAGGGGACGTTGGTTATAGAGCGAGAGAGAGAGGAGGAGGAGGAGGGGCTATTATTATGTTTGTACTTTGTTCCCTTCTAAATTCTTAATTGTAGGGCAATTATGATTATTATTTAGTTTTTTTTTTCGAAAGAGTTCCTGTGTATTTTTCCAATACTAACATGCATAGGCTCCTAACATGTATGGTACTTTGACATAATTATGTTTAAAAGGGGTGAAAGACCAATTTCCAGAGATTTCTAGGTCCAACTAGTGAAGATGACAAAATTCCAAATTAGTGGAGATGTCAAAACTCCCAATTGAACATTTCTTTTGATTTTCTCTAAGCACATGTCAATTGCAATATAATATTATGATCTAGGTACCTTTTGAGATTGAAACTTTTTCTCCCTACTACTGCCATGCTTTCCTTTCTATTATTTTCTAATTTTGTTACTTTCTTTTCTTGTTTCCTTTGTTTTCTCTTTCTTTCGTCCTTCACTTTACAAGGTTGGCAGAGCTCCTTCAGAGTTCAGAAGAATCTCAATAGGTACTATACATCCAAAGCCATTGGCCCATTTTAGCTTCCAAAATTCCTTTTAAAAAAAAAAATCATCTTTAGAAATCCATCAGAACAAAGGAATTTAACAAAGACCTATCCAGGGGGGGATGTATATGTATAATGGGTTTCTTCTAGCCCTGAAGATACGTTTCAAATTATCTTCTCCTATTTGTAAATTATCTATCACAATGGAGATCCCTCCCTGTAAGGTGAGACAAGATACCTCCCATAACAAATTGGAAGGTCTACCTGACTTGTTTGATATCAAACCTAATGTAAATTATCTATCACAATGGAGATCCCTCCCTGTAAGGTGAGACAAGATACCTCCCATAACAAATTGGAAGGTCTACCTGACTTGTCTTAGGTTTGATATCTTCATCGGACTTGTCAGGGGTGGCCAACTTGGAGGAAATTTGGGATGGCCCGTGGCACGAAATATATAGTTCATAGATACATAATTTATTTATTGTTTGATAAAAAGTCTTAGATTCTGTTTTTCAGGACAATAAAATAAATAAATAAATGATCGATTATTTATTTATTTTTCAAGTTCTAGTCAATTTTTCTTTCTTTTATTGTCTTTATTGTGTACTAGATAATATTTTCTAGCTTTTAAGGTTATTTTTCTCCCTGAAAAGTAAATAAAAAAATAAAATTATTCTTCTGTGAGTTCTGTGTAGCTTTTGTTTACATCCTTTTATTTAGTTTGTATAGGTTCTGTGCCTCCCTTTACACCACATCGTGTTTACCTACTGATTCTTTGTTCCGGCCCGTATTTATAAAACTGTCAAATGTTAGGCACCCCTTGCTTCCTGCAAACCTAAGTTTGATATCTTCATCGGACTTGTCAGGGGTGGCCAACTTGGAGGAAATTTGGGATGGCCCGTGGCACGAAATATATAGCTCATAGATACATAATTTATTTATTGTTTGATAAAAAGTCTTAGATTCTGTTTTTCATGACAATAAAATAAATAAATGATCGATTATTTATTTATTTTTCAAGTTCTAGTCAATTTTTCTTTTATTGTCTTTATTGTGTACTAATATTTTCTAGCTTTTAAGGTTATTTTTCTCCCTGAAAAATAAATAAAAAAATAAAATTATTCTTCTGTGTAGCTTTTGTTTGCATCCTTTTATTGAGTTTGAATAGGTTCTGTGCAAATCCTCCCTTTACACCACATCGTGTTTACCTACTGATTCTTTGTTCCGGGCCGTATTTATAAAACTGTCAAATGTTAGGCACCCCTTGCTTCCTAATACCAATGTCTAAATCGAAAGAAACACAAGATTAATCTCTAATCCGTCTGACGGCTGTCAGTAAACGGATAAAAATGTGGACCAGACTGAAAACTGAAGAGTTTGTCTCCATCTTGAAATTACATAATATCTTCAAATATGTTCAACATGCCCCATTTTATAGCCTGGAGACAAAATTTGGGCCCTGAAAATTATTTAATAAAAATACCTATGTTGTAACAATGATACCTACTTTCTTACTAATAATTGAGTAACTGGGTCTTATAAAACTTCTGTTGCTGCGAATCGAATCACAGATAGAAATGCCTTACCTACCCAACTACACCATCCATGGGACCTTAATTGAACATTTTCCTACGTTCCTAGGTCCTTAGGGATAGACCCAATTTCTAGGTCCAAAATTACGATATATATTCTAATCATAATCCTTTCTGTTAGACCTAGAAAGCCCTTTGACGTTAACTTTAGTTAAAAAAAAAAAAAAAAAAAAAATCAAACCCAAATTTTCCTGCAGCCGTAGGGCGACGGACTTTTTCAGGGGGGGCAGGGTCTAATGCCAAATTGGGGCGCGACAGGCCTCTTTCGCGTTATAATCCAACTGTATAGACTAAAATACCCATACTGTCGATACTTGTATAACTTTTAAAACTATCAAACAAAAAAAAAAAACCAAAAAAAAAAGCGAAAACAAACACTAAAGAGCACTATTAAGAAGGAAAAAGTGAGCAGTTAGGCTACGCTTAAAAGACCCTTTTGTTCGGGGGTGGTAATTTTGGGGTTTTTTTTTTTTTTTTTTTTTTTTTTTTTTTTTTTTTGCGATCCCATTGATGGGTGTGTAACGTGAATACAATGGGAACGGTTCGGGATGGGACGGGGAAGGTAGATTTTGCCACATAAATCATCGTCGGAACGCGAAAAAAATGTCTGCACACACAGGGAACAACGTTTTTATCTTGTACACGAATGCATGTTTTTTTTTTACAACAAATGATTTCATTTTCATGTTTTCGCGGATTGGCTGACGTGTATTTCTGGCTTTCCCGTTTGCAAATATTTCGAAAACTGTGAAACCCCAATTTTGTGAATTTGAGATCCTCCTGCCAACATCACATTATTGTGGAATTCAGTTTTTGTGAAAGAAAATATCTATATGTACTGAAGTACTAGCCTAGTGATTATTATGACTATGAGTTTATGATAATATTCACACTGGGATTCGAACCCACTCTCTATTTTATAATAGTATTACAGTATTTTTAGGCGTTTACAAGCTGACCAATTTATTTCCTACCTGCAAATACAGTTTTTGCTCGAGAACAAATCGAGAACTTTTCACCATTTCACCATTTTCAAAACTTACGTCTCGTCTTGTGGCCTGGTCAACCCGAAAGAAACACAAGATTAATCTCTAATCCGTCTGACGGCTGTCAGTAAACGGATAAAAATGTGGACCAGACTGAAAACTGAAGAGTTCGTCTCCATCTTGAAATTACATAATATCTTCAAATTTGTTCAACATGCCCCATTTTATAGCCTGAAGACAAAATTCGGGCCCTAAAAATTATTTAATAAAAATACCTATGTTGTAACAATGATACCTACTTTCTTACTAATAATTGAGTAGCTGGGTCTTATAAAACTTCTTTTGCTGCGAATCGAACCACAGATAGAAATGCCTTACCTACCCAACTACACCATCCATGGGACCTTAATTGAACATTTTCCTACGTCCCTAGGTCCTTAGGGATAGACCCAATTTCTATTAGGTCCAAAATTACGATATATATTCTGTCATAATCCGTTCTGTTAGACCTAGAAAGCCCTTTGACGTTAACCTTAGTTGAAAAAAAAAAAAAAAGTATTAACAACCGCTATTATGAAACAGTTGAAACACACCTGTTTGGAAACTAATTCTTGATTCCAAAACTCGATTGTGCAATTTCTGGTTTCAAAGGCAATCTACAATCCAGTCAAAATATAATCCAAAGAAAGGCACATAACTGTCCACAGCATAAAATTGATTTCAAGGACATTGGACAAAGATTAATTGAACTATATAAATTTAAATGGTAATAATTAACTGTGGTAATGATAATAAAGCAAAAATAATTTATAGAGATCCTTTGGTTGTCTTATCAATTGAAACATGAATCAGCATTCAGTATAAAATAATTATATCTCATAACTAATTTGTAAAACAAATTTAGAATAATTTATTATACAATTAATCTAGCAATAAAAGGTTTTATTGATATTATTCTCATTAGAAACATGAAAATTATAATAGATTTTTTTACAACAAATGATTTCATTTTCATGTTTTCGCGGATTGGCTGACGTGTATTTCTGGCTTTCCCGTTTGCAAATATTTCGAAAGCTGTGAAACCACAATTTTGTGAATTTGAGATCCTCCTGCCAACATCACATTAATGTGGAATTCAGTTTTTGTGAAAGAAAATATCTATATGTACTGAAGTACTAACCTAGTGATTATTATGATTATGAGTTTATGATAATATTCGCACTGGGATTCGAACCCACTCCCTATTTTGTAATAGTATTACAGTATTTTTAGGCGTTTACAAGATGACCAAATTATTTTCTACCTGCAAATTCAGTTTTTGCTCGAGAACAAATCGAGAACTTTTCACCATTTTCAAAACTTACGTCTCGTCTTGTGGCCTGGTCAACAGTCTCGTCATAGGAGTAATGTAATCTGGTCTCACCTGAAATCATAGAGATGAACAAAAAGTTAAAATAAAGCTTACGAAAGTCAAAGTCAAAGAAAAAGCAGATCATAAATACCTGGTCAACCGTCTCGTCATAGGAGTAATGTAATCTGGTCTCACCTGAAATCATAGAGATGAACAAAAAGTTAAAATACAGCTTACGAAAGTCAAAGAAAAAGCAAATCATAAATAGTGATCAAAAGCAATAGGGAGCCAAATTTATGGCTTGTTGAATGTGTTGTATTGTACAAAGAGACAATGTGTAAAGAGATTTAGCAGTTCTATTCCCAGAGTAGAAAAAAAAAAAAAATGAAAATAGCCTATCAATGAAGAAATTTAACTAAAAGTAAAACAATTTAGCTTTACACAAATGGGAAAATCAAAACGACGTATTAGAATACCATTCTAAACACTGCCCTGACTAGATGTCTATAATGTTAGGTATCTATAATGTATAAGTATCTACAATGTAAGAAGGTACCTACCTTCAATGTAGGAAGACAAACTGATGAGGTGATGAGTATACAAGCCAGCCTCTGTCTTTTGTCTCATACGAGAAACACTAGATCTTAAATAACCAATCCATCAAGTCAAGACATCCGTAACCTATCTATTTTTACGTACACGTTTCTATATCTATACACTCAAAAGCAATAGGGAGCCAAATTTATGGCTTGTTGAATGTGTTGTATTGTACAAAGAGACAATGTGTAAAGAGATTTAGCAGTTCTATTCACAGAGTAGAAAACAAAATGAAAATAGCCTATCAATGAAGAAATTTAACTAAAAGCTAAACAATTTAGCTTTACACAAATGGGAAAATCAAAACGACGTAATAACAACCGCTATTATGAAACAGTTGAAACACACCTGTTTGGAAACTAATTCTTGATTCCAAAACTCGATTGTGCAATTTCTGGATTCAAAGGCAATCTACAAGCCAGTCAAAATATAATCCAAAGAAAGGCACATAACTATCCACAGCATAAAATTGATTTCAAGAACATTGGACAAAGATTAATTGAACTATATAAATTTAAATGGTAATAATTAACTGTGGTAATGATAATAAAACAAAAATAAGTTATAGAAATCCTTTGGTTGTCTTATCATTTGAAACAATAATCAGCATTCAAACATAATTATATCTCATAACTAATTTGTAAAACAAATTTAGAATAATTATACAATTAATCTAGCAATAAAAGGTTTTATTGATATTATTCTCATTAGAAACATGAAAATTATAATAGAAAAATTAAATAAAATTTCAAAAAATATTAAATTAATATTTGAACACTCATCACCAACTCAAATTTAAAACTAAACTTAAAATCAGCAATTTTGATGCTCTTCTATAAGAAAGTTGAAAGCAAATCAATTGAATATTAAAAAATCATCAAAATCACATTAATTTCCTAAAGCTTTTAACGGAGCATTTAGAAAAGCCATAAAAATATCGATTTAGAAAAACCTCAAAAAATAACGGACTCGAAATCATAAACGACAAATGGAACTCCAAGAAGTTAAATTTAAATTCACAAATCAACTAAAAGCTTCGAAATCAAATAAATTTAAAATATTAAAACCGAAAAAAATTAAGGTCACAAAAATAATCCAATAAAAAGCACGAAAAGATTATAAAAAATCAATAATAAAATAATACTTTTTCTAAAAAATAGTGTAAAACTAACGGTAGCCGAAGAAGATCGCAGTAATCAAATAAAAAAAAAAAAACCTACGGGAAGATTTGAATAATTTTATGACTCTATCCGAATAATTTTATTACTACTGCTCTAATTATGACTAATTAAGATGTTAGTCCATCCATTAGTCGAGCTCAAAAACCGGGAGGAGAAAGATATCACAAAAACTGGATCTACAGGATCTTTACAGTTCCCGCAGTAGTCAAAAGTGGAGCCATAAAAATGGGTTCTATATGAGATCAAGCCATCAACACAAGATCTGAGAGAGATAGGGAACGAAGTGTGTGTTAGAAAGAGATGGAATCGTGCGAGAGAGAGAGGCGTGTGACGTCATGGTGTGATAGCAAAAATTATAACATTTTTTTCTATCTCTATCGTTCGAACAATAGAGAGAGGCGTGTGACGTCATGGTGTGATAGCAAAAATTATAACATTTTTTTTCTATCTCTATCGTTCGAACAATAAGAGAGAGAGAGAGAATGCCATATCACACCGGTAGCAGACAGAAGCAACATTCACATCAAAAACCAACTCAAACAAATAAAACTAGTTTCAAATGTAAAAAAACTCGAAATAAATCCCAATCTTACACGCTCTCCATACAAAAAACTACGAGCCATAAAAATGGGTTCTATATGAGATCAAGCCATCAACACAAGATCTGAGAGAGATAGGGAACGACGTGTGTGTTAGAAAGAGATAGAATCGTGCGAGCCATAAAAATGGGTTCTATATGAGATCAAGCCATCAACACAAGATCTGAGAGAGATAGGGAACGACGTGTGTGTTAGAAAGAGATGGAATCGTGCGAGAGAGAGAGAGAGAGAGAGAGAGAGGCGTGTGACGTCATGGTGTGATAGCAAAAATTATAACATTTTTTTTCTATCTCTATCGTTCGAACAATAAGAGAGAGAGAGAGAAAGAGAAGGGGGAGGAGGAGGCTCCGTTATCTGTCATCGGAGGAGCTTGGTCTATTTTATGTAGCAGGAAAAATATATACCTAGCTATTTACCTATCTATCTACGTATACATGTCTATTTACATAGGTTGTACATAATAGGTATCTGTTTTTTTTTTTTTCTATGGAAAATTATTCTGACATTACTGAACAAGGTTTGAGCGTATATACCAACGGAAAAACGTAGCAGCTAATGGAAAATATACTTATACAACATGTATACATAAACTAATTGACTTTTTACTTTCTATTATTTGTTTGGGAAATAGGTACAAGCCTGACTTTCTCATTTTATTGGTGGAGATGACAAAACTACCAATGTTTAAATCATAAGATTAGTGGAGATGTCAAAACTCCCGGATTCAAAATTTATTCAAAATTTCGATTCCTAGTCATCTAATGTTTTCTGGCATTTTGGATATTGGTAGTGTTTTCATAGGCTAAAAAAAGTATTCAAATGAATATTTTGTGTCAATTAAAAAATAAAAAGGAGGGGAGACTTTTTAGAAGTACAAAGAGGGAGATGTCTATAAATGGCTTGGACGCCTAAAACCCTCTCTCCTTTTCACAGTTCTTTGTTCAGGGGACGTAAAGTAAATAACTTTTGAAAAGGTAAATAATTAGAATAAAAACATGTCTGCTTGAAACAAGTTTTGCGTTTTTAGCTAAATCATAAGCTATGGAAAAATCAGGCAAGGAATTTGAACTAGACAAGGCACAGGTTCAGAAGTTAGAATTTTCGTCCTAACTTCTATTGACTCCTAAAATTGACCATTTTTTTTTTCTTCTTCTTCTTCTTCTTCTTCTTCTTCTTCTTTGAATGCAGATATAAACGGACCTATTTGCTGAATGGCCAAATCAATGAAGGATGCAGTAGGTCAATATAGAGAGGTGTTAATATTACAAAATGGGGGACAGGGAAATAATAACTATGTACATATAAACATATAAAAATGTAAGTATGTATTTATCTTCGGAAGTTTTGTTATCCCTGGGCTACAATCTCATTTTGTTGTGTCTCTGAGAATTCTCGGAGACTATTCCCAAACGGTCTCCAAGCAGGCTCAGAGATCGGCAAAACATTGGTCATTGTAGACCCGCAGCGTACAAAAAACTCCAACAGCAGTGGACTTGTCTTTCATTGGGACACAAAACTCCAACAGCAGTGCACTCTACTCAAACAAATCACTCAAAATCTGATCATTGACAACTGGATAACAGAACCTATATCAAAAGCAAAAATTCTGTTGGTAACTTGTGATTGTGTCACATCCACTAATGTATGCAAACAAATCACTCAAAATCTGATCATTGACAACTGGATAACAGAACCTATATCAAAAGCAAAAATTCTGTTGGTAACTTGTGATTGTGCAACATCCACTAATGTACCAAATTCGTTATTCGGAGTTGTAGATGCCTAGTAACATTTTTAGCTACCTATCCTTTTAGGATATCATGACTTTTTTTTACATCGACCCCATTTCTGATCTCTCCCCCATTCTTTTGGACACAAAACTCCAACAGCAGTGCACTCTACTCTGATTCCCTGAACAGTGAACACATTAGGAAGACGAGATAAAGTAAATATTGATAGTGGAGTGCAAATCGTAGGTATTGGAGGAAAGGTAATACAAATACAGGTAAATGGATTTTTAAATAGAAAGAAAAATCAAAGGGGAAATGGAGATAACCGGGCAATAAGAGAAAGAGAAGAGGAAAGGGAGAGAGTGGCAGAGAAAGAGAGAGTCACAGAGTGGCAGAGAAAGAGAGAGTCACAGAGTGGCAGAGAAAGAGAGAGTCACACATAGGCATGGAGAGAGAAAGAGAGGAAGCAATAGAGACAGAGGAGGAAGGTAGAAAATGAAAGATAAAGGAGGAAAAGAGAGGTAGAGATAAGAATATAGAAGAGTACGAGGAAAATAGTAGAAGACAGAAGGGGGTAGGAAGGAGGAAGAGAAAAAGAGAAAAGGGACGAGGAAGGGAAATAAGGAGGAGGTGGAGGAGGAGGAGAAAGGGAAAGAAAAAGTGGGGTAAGTTCAGTAATCGATCATTCTGTGTCGTGACATTTTTCACCTCCCATTTTTACTTTTTTTTTTCTCTCATTTTATTTTCCTCTGACTTCGTACAGTTGGCATTGGTTACTTTGCTACTCGAACTTGACGTTCCAAAAGCGTTCGATAGTTTAAGTTCACAATGGCTTCATTTTCACATCGATTTCTTCTTTCTTTTCTACACCAGGATTTTAGATTTTTTCTACATATCTTTGATTTCTACCAGGGTTTGAGATTCTTCTTTTATTTCTACCAGATTTGACACTCTCTCTCTCTCTCTTTCAAGGACCTTTTCCGAACTGTCTACTAGCACATCCTATGTCTCTTTCTCTCTTTCCAAAACTATACCTACCTCCTCTGTGAATTAGTAAAAAAAACAAAAAAAAAAAAAACATGGACAAAGGAAATGTAAAGGGACATACAGAGGACAGAGGTAAAAAAAAAAACATGGACAAAGGAAATTTAAAGGGACATACAGAGGACAGAGGTAAAGGTGGCACATTTCAGGGACCCCACGGGGGTGCTATTGAGGGTTCTATTAGTAGCTACAATCAGGGATCAGGGGCTTCTCGATTTTCAGTTGAATTCGTTGTTGTTTTTTTCTCTCCATTTTGAAATTTCTTTTTGACATAGGTTTTATTTCCATCTGAGTTTGCACTTATACCTTTCCTCAGGCTAGTATGCATTTTTTTTTCTTCTTCTTCTTCTTCTTCTTCTTCTTCTTCTTCTTTACGTAGGTAATTACTGTAATTTTTAGTAATTAGGTATCCAATGGAGATGGCAAAGCTAGCACATAGAAAATGAAATGGACATAGACAAGGCCATTTTATATTTAAAGAATTTTAAAGTCCTCAATAAAGTGCATCCAGTATCATAATATTTTTTGCTGGAAACTGCTACCTACCAGCAATCCAAAATCACATAATGAACACACAGAAACAGGGGGGGACTCTGAAAATGTAAATAAATTTAACAAACAGCTCTTTAATTTGTTTTGATCTTCGATTACATTTTCCGATTAAGAAAAGTCCCGCGTATTCATAAACCCCTTACAAGATTTATGTTCATTTGTTTGAATAGGGCACTAATTTGTATTGCAGTTTAGGTCCATTCAGATCTTCAAGAGGGTTTATTAGGATGTTCATCAGATGGGCTAATGTGAAAATAAATATTACTGACTCTTTTCATATTTAGTAGTGTTAGTGGCATTTTTTTTTTTATCTTAGGTTTTTTCTAGTCGTATGTAAATATTGTAAATGCCTTGGTTTAATAGATGTAATGTATCCTAGAACCATTTTTCAGTTAGCATATCAGTTGTACGTAATTACATATATCTACCTACTTGTCTGCTAAGGGATCCTATGTAGTAAGAGACAGGCACACAAAATATGTCCTATAATGGCCTAGCCAAAGGAATCAAAGGATTTGACTTTATCCTGCTAGAGTCTAGAATAGCTCGAGCTTTGTAGGATTTTCCATATAGACAGCTTTGGAAAATGGGGAAATTTTCCATTAAAGTTTACCTCCGTTTGTTCGGGACAGCTTTTCTCCTGAACGAAAGCACCTGTCAGGAGATCTGCAGTCTACAGTATCCTGAAGGTTAATATTTTATACTTGGAGAGAAAAGAAGGAACTGAGAGAAAGAGAGAACTGATAGAGAGAATGAGAAAGCTCTGTCTAAAAAGCAAGAATTTCGATATTGATAAAGCTCCCAATCAGTGACGTATTCGAGAATTTAGGAGAGAGAGAGAAAGAGTTTTTGAGCCTTCACAATATTTGAAAACTACTATCTTTAACTTTAAGTAGAAACAATTGGCATAATCTCAGTGGCGATTGATATGTACGTACTTTAAAGGCCACCATACTTGGACCTTTTACTGATCCATTTTCCGACCGACCACTGTTAAGCAACGACGTGCCTGGTTGGTATCCAGACGGGCACATTAATAGGAACTAGTCAGTCTTCTCCGGACAAATATAAGAAAGGTATCATTATTATATTCTTATTTTTCTCTATTCTATACTGTTTATTCTGTTCTCTTCTCTTTTATTCTATCCTAAGTTTTCTCTTCTCTTCTGTCTTCAGTTCTTTTCCAAATTCGCCACTTCATCTTGCCAACGTCATGATGGTAATCCGTTTTCTCCACGTTGAAATAGTAAGACAGGGATCACATACTTTTTCCCTACTCTCCTGTCTGTCTATTCGTTAAGACTTTTCCTTGATATTTCTTCTATTCTTTCTTTCTTTTCTTGATATTTCTTCATTCCTTTCTTTCTTTTCCTTGATATTTCTGCTTTCCTTTCTTTCTTTTCTCCTTCCTTTATACTTTTTCTTCACTTCTTTTCATTTTCTTCTACATCATTCTCTACTACTTACTTATTTTACTTTCCGTGTCCAGCTCGATCGCGTCAAATCTTGTCCATCCAGAAAAGAGCGGTCTGGATGGCCGTGTCATTTGCATGCAAAAGATCTAGCTCCGTGCAGGGTTTCTCCAACAGAGGACATACAAGTAAATGAGCAGGATCTTGAAGTGTGCCACATTCACACAGATTATCAGAGTCAGCAGGTAAAAGACCCCATTTTTCCCTTGTATTGTCCAAGTGTACATCATTCTCTTCCTCCTCTTTACCTTACATTCTTCGATTCTTTTGTATTTTTCTGGGACTTCTTTTTTCTATAGTATGATTTTTTCTCCACAATCTTTCTTTACCTTTTTCCTCTCTATATGATTCCTTTTCCTCCGTAGTTTTTTCTTTTTCATCTTCTTCTACATATCCTCCCTCCTCTTCATCTCTTACTGCTTCCTTTATTTCATATTTTTCATAAACGTCTTTGGCTTTTCGTCCTTTTCTTTCCCGACTTCTTCTTTCTTCTACTTTCTTTTCTGCTATACTCTTCCATTTTCTTTTCTTTTGACATTTCCTTCGTCTTCTTCTCCTTCCTTCACATTCTTTTTCCTCTTTCTTCAGTCTTTTTTTTCTATAACATCCTCAAGTCCCTTTTCTTCCCTTCTTGTCAGACATAAAGGAACATAAATTACAATTTTCTCTGAAAATCTCCTTGATAAAATCTGTCGTTCGAAGATTGCGCTTTTCACGTCCTTTTTCGAATGTCAGGTGTTGGGTGGAAATTGGAATTTCCGTTGAGACAGCTCGCAGTCGACTGATGAATAGACAATGACTTTCGAATTGTGTAACACCTTTAGAACTCTATTGTTGGGAAAACTAAGAATCAATAATACCAATTATATATTTCATTCCACTTCGAATTACCTCTTATCAAGTAGGTAACATATCTTGGAACACTTTTTATGAGAAACTGAGGCAGGTCATGTGTAGTAGTAACTTGGTGGCTAATTCAAGGAGTAACTTTGGAATTTTTGGGTGCATAATTTGGACGTCAATTCCCAGAGAAGAGATTTTCCATTCATTATAAATGGTTCAAAGGTTACATCATGGGCACATTAATGTGCAGCCTCACAGGATCAAAATGGTTACCAAAGAAAATCAAATATAACTTCAAAAGTTAGGAAAGAATAAATAATGCCATATCACACCGGTAGCAGACAGAAGCAACATTCACATCAAAAACCAACTCAACACAAATAAAACTAGTTTCAAATGTAAAAAACTCGAAATAAATCCCAATCTTACACGCTCTCTATACAAAAAACTACAAAAACTACTGTTCACTAAATAAATTAACAATTAAATCAACATTAAAACACGTTTCGGGTATTAGTGCATTCAAAAGTCAGAGAAATCTCAAGTACCGTTAGATCTAAATGGGAATTCAATAGGGTTTATAATTCACACCAGTTGGAAGTGAAATGGACCTTTGTCCTTTGACTCCTTTGACTACGAGAGACCCTGGAATTCTTAAGAGATGGACGAGTTTTGACTGAAAATTTTGATTTATTGTTGAAGTTTTTCAGGCTTCTCTGAGATTTGTGATTCAGAGATAAAAAATCATGGTTCAATGCATAAAAAATAATAATAATAAGTAATTTGAAATTTTCTGGATTTTTTGTTCAAACCAGCAATAGGTTAGCATTGTAATTTTTACATCATTCATCTAATTTTTCAAAAAAGTGTACCTATTTGCTCTAATGTGACTTGACTTACTTCTTATTTCCCTTACAGCTACACATGGAACCTAGGTATCTCTTTTCAAATTTTTACTTTCTTTCCTTTTGTTTGTATTGTTCAAATTTTGCACCGAAGTCGCTCGAGAGTGTGAATGTCAAGTCTTTGAAATACAACTCAAATTGCAAATAACAAAACTAGCATATTTTTACATTCTGTCAGCCAATCTTCATTCATTCTGCATTAAAAGCACACCCTTGTATCAATTGAAACGGTAGGATCATAAATTATTTTCAGCTAAGAAAAACACATAAATCTTTGGACTGGCTGAAAAAAGGGGAATTTCAATAACAATTGCTCATTACACGTCATGGCAGCATGAGCATGCATGCTATGAATTTAAATGCAAATAAAACATCTTATCTACCTGGCTAAAAAAAGTATTCAAATGAATATTTTGTGTCAATTAAAAAATAAAAAGGAGGGGAGACTTTTTAGAAGTACAAAGAGGGAGATGATGTGTCTATAAATGGCTTGGACGCCTAAAACCCCCTCTCCTTTTCACAGTTCTTTGTTCAGGGGACTTGCGTAGTCGAAAGAGTTCCTGTGTATTTTTCCAATACTAACATGCATAGGCTCCTAACATGTATGGTACTTTGACATAATTATGTTTAAAAGGGTTGAAAGACCAATTTCCAGAGATTTCTAGGTCCAACTGGTGGATATGACAAAATTCCAAATTAGTGGAGATGTCAAAACTCCCAATTGAGCATTTCTTTTGATTTTCTCTAAGCACATGTCAATTGCAATATAATTATGATCTACCTTTTAAGATTGAAACTTTTTCTCCCTACTACTGCCATGCTTTCCTTTCTATTTCTAATTTTGTTACTTTCTTTTCTTGTTTCCTTTGTTTTCTCTTTCTTTCGTCCTTCACTTTACAAGGCTGGCAGAGCTCCTTCAGAAGAACTTCAATAGGTACTGTTAAATGACCTTATCGATAATCTACAAAAAGGAGGCATTTTTTTTAAAGCATTTTCAAAATTTCCCTCCTTTTTGTATAGATTATCGATTTCAATATCGATAAGGTCATTTAACAGGTACTATACATCTTACATAATCTAATAGACTTAAAACTCAAAGCCATTGGCCCATTTTAGCTTCCAAAATTCCTTTTAGTAGCTACCTACCTATCCTTTGGACTTCTCGATTATCA
The DNA here is from genome assembly GCF_000475195.1 of Diaphorina citri. NCBI lineage: Eukaryota > Metazoa > Arthropoda > Insecta > Hemiptera > Psyllidae > Diaphorina > Diaphorina citri. The sequence continues at coordinate 114,919 of NW_007378005.1, read as the reverse complement.
GTTGAATTCGTTGTTGTTGTTTTTTTCTCTCCATTTTGAATTTTCTTTTTGACATAGGTTTTATTTCCATCTGGGTTTGCACTTATACCTTTCCTCAGGCTAGTATGCATTTTCTTCTTCTTCTTCTTCTTCTTCTTCTTCTTTACGTAGGTAATTTACTGTAATTTTAGTAATTAGGTATCCAATAAAGATGGCAAAGCTAGCACATAGAAAAAGAAATGGACATAGACAAGGCCATTTTATATTAAATATATTTAAATTTTAAAGTACCTATTTTAAGGTCCTCAATAAAGTGCATTTTAAAGTACCTATTTTAAGGTCCTCAATAAAGTGCATCCAGCATCATAATATTTTGTGCTGGAAACTGCTACCTCTCGACCTATACCAGCAATCCAAAATCACATAATGAACACACAGAAGTAGAATGCCATATCACACCGGTAGCAGACAGAAGCAACATTCACATCAAAAACCAACTCAAACAAATAAAACTAGTTTCAAATGTAAAAAACTGGAAATAAATCCCAATCTTACACGCTCTCCATACAAAAATCTACAAAAACTACTGTTCACTAAATAAATTAACAATTAAATCAACATTAAAACACGTTTCGGGTATTAGTGCATTCAAAAGTCAGAGAAATCTCAAGTACCGTTAGATCTAAATGGGAATTCAATAGGGTTTATAATTCACACCAGTTGGAAGTGAAATGGACCTTTGTCTTTTGACTACGAGAGACCCTGGAATTCTTGCAGAGAAATCTCAAGTACCGTTAGATCTAAATGGGAATTCAATAGGGTTTATAATTCACATCAGTTGGAAGTGAAATGGACCTTTGTCCTTTGACTCCTTTGACTACGAGAGACCCTGGAATTCTTAAGAGATGGACGAGTTTTGACTGAAAATTTTGATTTATTGTTGAAGTTTTTCAGGCTTCTCTGAGATTTGTGATTCAGAGGTAAAAAATCATGGTTCAATGCATATATAATAATAATAAGTCATTTGAAATTTTCTGGATTTTTTGGTTCAAACCAGCAATAGGTTAGCATTGTAATTTTTACACCATTTATCTAATTTTTCAAAAAAAAGTGTATTTGCTTATTTCCCTTACAGCTAAAAACTTATTTCCTTTACAGCTAAACATGGAACCTATCTCTATTCAAATTTTTACTTTCTTTCCTTTCGTTTGTATTGTTCAAATTTTGCACTGAAGTCGCTCGAGAGTGTGAATGTGAAGTCTTTGAAATACAACTCAAATTGCAAACAACAAAACTAGCATATTTTTGCATTCAGTCAGCCAATCTTCATTCATTCTGCATTAAAAGCACACCCTTGTACCAATTGAAACGGTAGGATCATAAATTATTTTCAGCTAAGAAAAACACATAAATCTTTGGACTGGCTGAAAAAAGGGAAACAAGTTTTGCGTTTTTAGCTAAATCATAAGCTATGGAAAAATCAGGCAAGGAATTTGAACTAGACAAGGCACAGGTTCAGAAGTTAAAATTTTCGTCCTAACTTCTATTGACTCCTAAAATTGACCGAGATTCTAGGGAGGAAAAACTGTAAACAAATCACTCAAAATCTGATCATTGACAACTGGATAACAGAACCTATATCAAAAGCAAAAGTTCTGTTGGTAACTTGTGATTGTGCCACATCCACTAATGTAGCAAATTCGTTATTCGGAGTTGTAGATGCGTAGTAACATTTTTAGCTACCTATCCTTTCAGGATATCATGACTTTTTTTTTACATCGACCCCATTTCTGATCTCTCCCCCATTCTTTGCCAGTAACTTCCTCTCTACTGTATCCCTCATCAATGTCATCAGAGTTCACAATGGCTTCATTTTCACATCGATTTCTTCTTTCTTTTCTACACCAGGATTTTAGATTTTTTCTACATATCTTTGATTTCTACAGGGTTTGAGATTCTATTTCTTCTTTTATTTCTACCAGATTTGACATTTTTTTCTATCTTTGATTTGAGATTCTTCACTATTGATGCTGTTACATCTGTGAATGATTGTGAATGCAGAAAGATCTCTTCCATGTGGTGTTTTTGGATGAGTGTCGTATGCAAGAGAATATCTGATTGGATAGTTTTAATCTCCAGTTCCTTAGTAAAACCAAACGGGTGAATGATTGTGAATGCAGAAAGATCTCTTCCATGTGGTGTTTTTGGATGAGTGTCGTATGCAAGAGAATATCTGATTGGATAGTTTCTATCTCCAGTTCTTTAGTAAAACCAAACGCCAAAGTATTACTTTATGGCCTCAGAAAAGACCTCTTGTTTTCAAAGAAGCAAGAGAAATGGGGGAAAAACAAGGGCAGTCAGTAGACGGCAAAGTATTACTTTATGGCCTCAGAAAAGACTTCTTGTTTTCAAAGAAGCAAGAGAAATGGGGGAAAAACAAGGGCAGTCAGTAGCCCTTGAAATTCATCTAACTAGGGGTAAAAGTTTTGGTGAACTAGAGCCTAGACTGTAAGGCTATTTTGTCAATTTAAAACTCTATTTTTTTCCTCTTCTTTTAGATTTAGAGAAAGAGAGAGAGAGAGAGAGAGAGAGAGAGAGAGAGAGAGAGAGAGGGAAAGAGTTTTTGAGCCTTCACAATATTTGAAGACTACTATCTTTAACTTTAAGTAGAAACAATTGGCATAATCTCAGTGGCGATTGATATGTACGTACTTTAAAGGCCACCATACTTGGACCTTTTACTGATCCATTTTCCGACCGACCACTGTTAAGCAACGACGTGCCTGGTTGGTATCCAGACGGGCACATTAATAGGAACTAGTCAGTCTTCTCCGGACAAATATAAGAAAGGTATCATTATTATATTCTTATTTTTCTCTATTCTAGGTATACTGTTTATTCTGTTCTCTTCTCTTTTATTATATCCCAAGTTTTCTCCTCTCTTCTGTCTTCAGTTCTTTTTCAAATTCGCCACTTCATCTTGCCAACGCGTCATGATGGTAATCCGTTTTCTCCACGTTGAAATGGTAAGACAGGGATCACATACTTTTTCCCTACTCTCCTGTGACGGGCACATTAATAGGAACTAGTCAGTCTTCTCCGGACAAATATAAGAAAGGTATCATTATTATATTCTTATTTTTCTCTATTCTATACTGTTTATTCTGTTCTCTTCTCTTTTATTCTATCCTAAGTTTTCTCTTCTCTTCTGTCTTCAGTTCTTTTCCAAATTCGCCACTTCATCTTGCCAACGTCATGATGGTAATCCGTTTTCTCCACGTTGAAATGGTAAGACAGGGATCACATACTTTTTCCCTATTCTCCTGTCTATTCGTTAAGACTTTTCCTTGATATTTCTTCTATTCTTTCTTTCTTTTCTTGATATTTCTTCATTCCTTTCTTTCTTTTCCTTGATATTTCTGCTTTCCTTTCTTTCTTTTCTCCTTCCTTTATACTTTTTCTTCACTTCTTTTCATTTTCTTCTACATCATTCTCTACTACTTACTTATTTTACTTTCCGTGTCCAGCTCGATCGCTTTATACTTTTTCTTCACTTCTTTTCATTTTCTTCTACATCATTCTCTACTACTTACTTATTTTACTTTCCGTGTCCAGCTCGATCGTCAAATCTTGTCCATCCAGAAAAGAGCGGTCTGGATGGCCGTGTCATTTGCAAGCAAAAGATCTAGCTCCGTGCAGGGTTTCTCCAACAGAGGACATACAAGTAAATGAGCAGGATCTTGAAGTGTGCCACATTCACACAGATTATCAGAGTCAGCAGGTAAAAGACCCGAATTTTTCCTTGTAGTGTCCAAGTGTACATCCATTCTCTTCCTCCTCTTTACCTTATATTCTTCGATTCTTTTGTGTTTTTCTGTGACTTCTTTTTACTATAGTATGATTTTTTCTCCACGATCTTTTTTACCTTTTTCCTCTCTATATGATTCCTTTGCCTCCGTAGTTTTTTCCTTTTCATCTTCTTCTACATTATCTGACTTTTTTTTCAATGTTTATCTGCCTTCTGTCTTCTGTTTCTGTTGGTAACACAAAGTCAAAGAAGATGGGGGTAATTTTCTTCATAAACGTCTTTGGCTTTTCGTCCTTTCTTTCCCGACTTCTTCTTTCTTCTACTTTCTTTTCTTCTATACTCTTCCATTTTCTTTTCTTTTGACATTTCCTTCGTCTTCTTTTCTTTCCTTCAAATTCTTTTTCCTCTTTCTTCAGTCTTTTTTTTCTATAACATCCTCAAGTCCCTTTTCTTCTCTTCTTGTCAATTATGTTCGCGGATTTCGCGATTATGTTCGCGGATTTCGCGATTATGTTCGCGGATTTCGCGATTTTGTTCGCAGATTCGCGTCCCGAATCGACATTTTGGATGAAATTACAATTTTCTCTGAAAATCTCCTTGATAAAATCTGTCGTTCGAAGATTGCGCTTTTCACGTCCTTTTTCGAATGTCAGGTGTTCGGTGGAAATTGGAATTTCCGTCGAGACAGCTCGCAATCCTCTGATGAATAGACAATGACTTTCGAATTGTGTAACACCTTTAGAACTCTATTGTTGGGAAAACTAAGAATCAATAATACCAATTACCTATATATTTCATTACACTTCGAATTACCTCTTATCAAGTAGGTAACATATCTTGGAACACTTTTTATGAGAAACTGAGGCAGGTCATGTGTAGTAGTAACTTGGTGGCTGATTCGAGGAGTAACTTTGGAATTTTTGGGTGCGGGATTTCGCGATTTTGTTCGCGGATTTGGCGATTATGGTCGCGGATTTGGCGATTTTGTTCGCGGATTTTGCGATTATGTCCGCGGATTCGGCAATTATGTTCGCAGATTCGCGTCCCGAATCGACATTTTGGATATTTGGCAAGCCTAGCTATAAGGGCAAGGTAAACCTCTTGACAAATGGAGTGTGCCTGAAGGCTTAATCCGTCCATACTCTATAATAATCTATATTATCTGAGCCCATTTTATAAGTTCCTAATAATTTGTGTTTGACACAAACAATTATCATGTAGGGAGAGTAAACATAAAACAAATTCAGGACAACAGACTCCATAACTATACAACAATCCACTCGTGTGCCTGAAGGCTTAATCCGTCCATACTCTATAATAATCTATATTATCTGAGCCCATTTTATAAGTTCCTAATAATTTGTGTTTGAAAACTGATAGATATTTTTTGTCATAGTTCGCTGGGCCCGAGGGTATCTGCTTTGCAATTTGTCGTCTAGTAATTGGCCTATTATGGTGTAGCTACCTATCTATATGCTACCTATAATATAGTACCTAAGTTATTACCTATACTACATTTCCACCTATTGTGAGTACAGCTATATCTAGTCTCTTCCCAGTCTAAATGACATATTGTTCAACAGGAGGCCACGTAGGAACACACTCACTGTGGCATGTTTGAGGTACATATTATGACAATAATTACAAATTTCTACTTATTTGAGCGACAGACAGGGTGTCGCCAAAGTTGGGTTTCAATCTAATCTGGAAAAATAGATAAGACAGTTTCAACTTCAACTTTGAGCGGTTGAGCGGTTTATCCCATTTTGGTCTCCCATGGAATGGAAAACCTAGGAAATTTTGTACTTTCTTTGTTTGAATATTCTTCATAATAAATATTATTCTGATATTTCCGGATATAGAGTGTAGAGCAAATGGCCGGACACCCTGTATTATTTACCTGATGCCCGTCAGTTTGCCAATATTACTTTATTCTTGGACTTGTCTTTCATTGAGACACACTTCTGTTGTTTGTTTTTATTTATTTGGTTTGTTTGTTTTTTTTTTTTTTTTTTTTTTTTTTTTTTTTTTTTTTTTTTTTTTTTTTTTAATGAGTGTCATTTGTAGCTGCCTGATTACCCCCATCTTCTTTGACTTTGTGTTACCAACAGAAACAGAAGACAGAAGGCAGATAAACATTGAAAAAAAAAGTCAGATAATGTTTCTCTTTCCTATATTTGACAATGTCAGAGAAAATAATTATTTTGAACACATTCATGGGTTCCTCTTTATTTTTTAATAATAAAAAAGACTTCATTTTTTTCTTCTTCTTTTTCAATTATAATTGTATTATTACTTATACTAGTATTTTTCTTTTAGCCCCAAATGATTAGTGGGATTTGTCACATTCAAGATTCACTTACTTAATTCTCTGCTTAATTGCTAGCTCAGTTTTTTTTTCCGTCCATGATTTCAATATTGCAGTATTGCATTTATTTTATTTACTTATAGCAATCTCATTCACACTCTTTCTCCATCGAACGTCACACTAATCAACACAAGTGAACACCAGATAAACACATTTCTGAATGAAACTACAGATTCTTGGCACCGATCGCTGGCTAAAACCGACCACATTTTTACCTGTAAATTTTAATCGTACGTATCAGTCATCGAGCAGATATTTCATTCAAAACAATCTCACTCTAAGGGCGAAAATTTGCACACAAAGAGATTTTTGGCTCTCTTTGCACTTTGCAACGAATGAATGAGAAGATTGAGAAGTCCGAATTTTGTTAAATTTATAATTTTGCATTTTGTAGTTTCTACTGGTATCATTATAATAAGTATTTTTATCTAGTTGTGCATATCTAGATGCATGCACTGTTAAAACAGCATTAATGCAGCAGTTCAGATTAGCTCAACTCCATACACAAAAACCAACTCTAAGAGCCTCAGAGGTGTAGGGGCAACTGACATACAAAAATGTAAGTATGTATTTATCTTCGGAAGTTTTGTTATCCCTGGGCTACAATCTCATTTTGTTGTGTCTCTGAGAATTCTTGGAGACTATTCCCAAACGGTCTTCAAGCAGGCTACGAGATCCGCAAAAAATTGGTCATTGTAGACAAAAAACTCCAACAGCAGTGGACTTGTCTTTCATTGGGACACAAAACTCCAACAGCAGTGGACTTGTCTTTCATTGGGACACAAAACTCCAACAGCAGTGCACTCTACTCTGATTCCCTGAACAGTGAACACATTAGGAAGACGAGATAAAGTAAATATTGATAATGGAGTGCAAATCGTAGGTATTGGAGGAAAGGTAATACCGGTAAATGGATTTTTAAATAGAAAGAAAAATCAAAGGGGAAATCGAGATAACCGGGCAATAAGAGAAAGAGAAGAGGAAAGGGAGAGAGTGGCAGAGAAAGAGAGAGTCACAGAGTGGCAGAGAAAGAGAGAGTCACAAATAGGCATGGAGAGAGAAAGAGAGGAAGCAATAGAGACAGAGGAGGAAGGTAGAAAATGAAAGATAAAGGAGGAGAAGAGAGGTAGAGATAAGAATATAGAAGAGTACGAGGAAAATAGTAGAAGACAGAAGGGGGTAGGAAGGAGGAAGAGGAAAAGAGAAAAGGGACGAGGAAGGGAAATAAGGAGGAGGAGGAGGAGGAGAAAGGGAAAGAAAAAGTGGGGTAAGTTCAGTAATCGATCATTCTGTGTCGTGACATTTTTCACCTCCCATTTTTACTTTTTTTCTCTCGTTTTATTTTCCTCTGACTTCGTACAGTTGGCATTGGTTACTTTGCTACTCGAACTTTGACGTTCCAAAAGCGTTCGATAGTTTAATGGATTTTCTTTTACGCTAGATACTAGATATGTATTTTTATTTTTCTCTAAATGACAAATAAATAGAAGAAAAGAAAATGCAGGTTTGTCAAGAACGTGGAATTTCATCCCTTAGTAGCCAGGGGCAAAGGAAAGCCCACAAGGAGCCGCAATTACTCAAGGAGAAGTAATAGGTGAAGCAAGTGCCAATAAATACCAACCTAACAGTAATTATATTAATTTTCTGATCTCACCACTTTTAAGGGCCGACATTTTTGGATAGGAACTTGGCCTTTTTTTCACATTTGTGTTTTTGTGGGGTTTTCTTTTACGCTAGATACTAGATATGTATTTTTATTTTTCTCTAAATGAAAAATAAATAGAAGAAAAGATAATGCAGGTTTGTCAAGAACGTGGAATTTCATCCCCTAATAGCCAGGGGCAAAGGAAAGCCCACAAGGAGCCGTACTCAAGGAGAAGTAATAGATGAAGCAAGTGCCAATAAATACCAACCTAATAGTAATTATACTATGCATTGTTGGGAAATCTTGGACCTTGTTCACACCTAGAGATGTGCTAGGAATAATTAGTGGAAAATTCTTGGAAAAATAAAATAAAAATTAACTGCCAATAAATACCTGCCTAATGGGATCAAGGTCAGAACATTCATAGGTACACTAAAGCACTAAACCCACTTCCAAGTGAAGCAAATAGGCACCAAGAAGCCAAGAAAATTCATCAATTTGTCAGTTGCAACCAAAGTTCACATGGAACCCTATACCCGAAATACATAGCAAATAGGCACCAAGAAGCCAAGAAAATTCATCAATTTGTCAGTTGCAACCAAAGTTCACATGGAACCCTATACCCGAAATACATCATTGTTGGGAAATCTTGGACCTTGTTCACACCTAGAGATGTGCTAGGAATAATTAGTGGAAAATTCTTGGAAAAATAAAATAAAATAAAAATTAACTGCCAATACCTGCCTAATGGGATCAAGGTCAGAACATTCATAGGTACCCACTAAAGCACTAAACCCACTTCAAAGTGAAGCAAATAGGCACCAAGAAGCCAAGAAAATTAATCAATTTGTCAGTTGCAACCAAAGTTCACATGGAATCCTAGACCCGCAATACATAGTTAAAGAAATAACTACAAAAGAATTAGAGAAAAAATTGAGCGAATTAATAAAAAGTGGTAAGAACCTGTCGCTGACACATCCAGAAAGGATCGTAAATAAAAGTTTGCAGTGGAACTCTGTGTAGCCTGAACATGAGTTTCTGTTAATGCCTTACTTGGTTCTCAGTGGCGGATCAACCAAGATAGAGAACAATTTTCCAAGATGGCTGACAACTTTTCAAGATGGCTGACAAAAGGGGCAGATTTCGCATCAGGAAGAAAGAGATGAGAAAAAGGTCTACACGGTTTGTGATTGAAAATCATTAGGGAATGGGCAAAGAGAAGGAACAAAGTGAACCAAATCATCAAGTTTGGTGATTTCGACACCTCCACCTCAAGATAATATAAGGATAAAATCCGCCCCGGGCGGGAATCGAACCCGCGGCCTAGCGGTTACAAGGCAGACGCACTACCAACTAAGCTAACTAGGCTGGCGGATAGTTTTAATCTCCACTTCTTTAGTAAAACCAAACGCCAAAGTATTACTTTATGGCCTCAGAAAAGACTTCTTGTTTTCAAAGAAGCAAGAGAAATGGGGGAAAAACAAGGGCAGTCAGTACCCCTTGAAATTCATCTAACTAGGGACTAGGGGTAGAAGTTTTAGTGAACTAGAGCCTAGACTGTAAGGCTATTTTGTCAATTTAAAACTCTATTTTTTTTCCTCTTCTTTTAAATTCTAGAGCTTTTTTTATCTATGAAAGAGCTGCTATAACAATCAACTAATACCAATGTCTGAGATGAAATTTCATCAATCAAAAAGGTTAAGATTTTACTTGTTTTTTACAGACCACCACTGCCTTGGAATAAAAAAAAAACTGTCAAAAATCAAAGCAAAAACTGGCATTTCTCAAAAAGTTTGCAGTGGAACTCTGTGTAGCCTGAACATGAGTTTCTGTTAATGCCTTACTTGGTTCTCAGTGGCGGATAAACCAAGATAGCGAACAATTTTCCAAGATGGCTGACAACTTTTCAAGATGGCTGACAAGAGTGACAAGTTTTCTCGATAGGAAAAAGATGAGAAAAAGGTCTACACGGATTGCAAAAGTTTGCAGTGGAACTCTGTGTAGCCTGAACATGAGTTTCTGTTAATGCCTTACTTGGTTCTCAGTGGCGGATAAACCAAGATAGAGAACAATTTTCCAAGATGGCTGACAACTGTTCAAGATGGCTGACAAAAGGGGCAGATTTCGCATCAGGAAGAAAGAGATGAGAAAAAGGTCTACACGGTTTGTGATTGAAAATCATTAGGGAGTGGGCAAAGAGAAGGAACAAAGTGAACCAAATCATCAAGTTTGGTGATTTCGACACCTCCACCAATCAAGCTAAATATTGTAAACTGTAAAAAGAGATGTAAACTGTAAAAACTGTTTACAATTTTTTACAATACTTAAATAAAATTGTAAACCAGGCAGATTAAAGATAATATAAAGTGATGTAAACTGTAAAGACTGTTTACAATTTTTCACAATACTTAAATAAAATTGTAAACCAGGCAGATTACAATTTATTGTTTAGACCTCACCTCCGGCACTGTTTCCATTTCTTATTTTTAAGCTTACACAACTTGTATTTTATTTCAGCCTGACTGAATTCTCTTCCCCTCTCCTCCTTTCCCTTCTCTTCTCCTTTTCTCCTCTTTCTTCGGTCTTTTGAAATCTCTTTCATTCATCTTCTTCCACATTGACGGTTTTTAATTGAAAATGTCGTTCGAAAAATATATATTATTGCCAAAAAAAGGGAAAGAACTTTGAAATCTCTTTCATTCATCTTCTTCCACATTGACGGTTTTTAATTGAAAATGTCGTTCAGAAAAATATATATTATTGCCAAAAAAAGGGAAGGAATGGATGAAAATGGCAGATCGTGAGGGGAGAGGAAGATTTTTGAGGTATTGAGAGGGACTGAAAATGGGGATGATGGTGTATTTTTATTTTTTCCTCGCATTTATTGATATAGGTATATTCACTTTCATTTCTTTTTTTATGTTGGATCAGCATTATTTTGTGTCTTACGCTTTGCTGAATCAGTCTTTCAATTTCCCTATCACACTTACTTCATCTTCATCGAAATAAGATAACAAAGGAAAAAGGTGGCGAGTTGTTTTATTCTTATTTTCATTTATTGTTTCTTTAATAGTTTGTTTAATTATCTTCTGTCATTGATGCGTACTTTGCCTGTTTTGTTCTTCTGCTTTCTTAAATTTGATGAATTCCAAAAGTGATGTGATGAATTCATAAATTTATTATTAATAATATTATAATTATTTGTTGAGTCTCTATGTAGTGGCATATTTGGCACAGCCCTGTAACTGGATAGTTATCATGATCAATGAACAATAATAATAACATTACCTACATACTCGTAATGTATTATTAATTTCAATAAATATCTGCTACAAATTATGTTAAACTTTCCAGATACCATCTAAATAGGAACAGTATGTATTCTAGATGTTAGAAAATTCAGAATTAAAATGTTAACACATTAATAAGGTAAAACGATAAAACATTACATTTTATTAGAACTAGGTATAGAGCATTAAGGTAAACTGGAAAGCTAGATTTTACTAGACAAGTGCCTCCTAATATCTTTGCATCTTAATCGAAGACAACCATATATCTCCATTTAGACTTGAACAACTCATTAGGGTATAAGCTACTTACCAACTAGTAAACCACCCATTTTTTACTGGTTTTATTGAACGATCTCTGTAATACAAGTGTACATTTGTGTTTGTATTGGCCTCACTTTGAGTCATTTTTGTGATAAATGCCTTCACCACCATGAATATAAACAGACTTTCATGAATAAATAAATTATAGAGTTCCATGATTGTAAACAGATAAAAGTAATATTAATAGAGTTGTTTCTACTCACACTGATCGAAGTCAGTGCAAATTGTTAACACACCAAGAAAATAAGCAGAAGTTTTTCATGGTGGAAAAAAAAAGTAAAATTTTCTGCGTCATGGAATGTAGAAAGACGTGTAATATACTCATTTTACTATGAGAAAATTAAAATACATACAAATGTATATCAAATTCCATGTATATATACGTGAAAATTGGCAAGATATCAACTGAATATGGTGCTCGTGAAATGAATTCAGATTCTGGATTTCATCTTGGTGTGCGAGGAAGAGTCTTGTAAGAAATCTTCGCGACCTTGTGAGGGGATCTGCATTTTGTAAGCAGAGGGTCTCTGGTTCGATTC